>NC_084625.1:26189980-26479980 GCF_033978795.1 Nerophis ophidion | reverse complement strand
AAATGCATCGTTCCCCTGGCAACCTCCAAACCTAGCTATATAGCTACTGACTGTGCAGAAAGTCTTTGCACTAAGCGCTTCAGCATCCGCTGACCTCTCTCCGTCAGTTTACGTGGCTTACCACTTGGTGGCTGAGTTGCTGTTGTTCCCAAATTCTTTCATTTTCTTATAAGAAAGCCGAAAATTGACTTTTTAATATTTCGCAGCGAGGAAATTTCAAGACTGGATTTGTTGCACAGGTGGCATCCTATGACAGTTCCACGCTGGAAATCACTGAGCTCCTGAGAGCGGCCCATTCTTTCACAAATGTTTGTAGAAACATTCTCTATGCCAAAGTGCTTGATTTTATACACCTGTGGCCGGGCCAAGTGATTAGGACACCTGGTTCTCATCATTTGGATTGGTGGCCAAATACTTTTGGCAATATAGTGTATTATAGAAATAAAACAAGAGCATTTAGAAACAAATGTTGCTGTTTTGAAGATAAAAAAATGAATACATTTTGACTCTACGTAAAAGAACATTTAGACAGAAAGTGAGGCTATTTGGACACACATATGAGATCTCTAGACTGAAAGTGGGGAGGGACATTTACACATCTAGACAGGACCTTTGGACACTATGAACTCAGAGACGCAAAGTGAGGACATTTAGAAAGATTGTGTAACCTTTTAGACAGAAAGGGGAGTTACAAGCAGAGCAACTACATTTAGACACTGAGGACATTTGCACAATTTAAGGACAAAGATTCACAAAATGGAGACATTTTGTCACAAGTTGGGGACATTTTGAGACAGCAAGGACATAAAGACACACATAGTGGGGACATGTACACATTTAGATAGGACTTTTGGACACTATGCACACTTAGACACAAAAAGAAGACATGAAGAAAAATGTGAAGCCTTTTTGGACAAACATACACTATATTGCCAAAAGTATTTGGCCAACTGCCTTGACTCACATATGAACTCTGAGTGCCATCCCATTCCTAACCCATAGGGTTCAATATGATGTCGGCCCACCTTTTGCAACTATTACAGATTCAACTCTTCTGGGAAGGCTGTCCACAAGGTTGCGGAGTGTGTTTTTAGGAATTTCCGACCATTCTTCCAAAAGCACATTGGTGAGGTCACACACTGATGATGGTCGAGAAGGCCTGGCTCTCAGTCTCCGTTCTAATTCATCCCAAAGGTGTTCTATCGGGTTCAGGTCAGGACTCTGTGCAGGCCAGTCAAGTTCATCCACACCAGACTCTGTCATCCATGTCTTTATGGACCTTGCTTTGTGCACTGGTGCACAGTCATGTTGGAAGAGGAAGGGGCCCTCTCCAAACTGTTCCCACAATGGTTGGGAGCCTTATATCGTCCAAAATGTTGTGGTATTCTGGAAAATTCAGAGTTACTTTCACTGGAACTAAGGGGCCAAGCCAAACTCCTGAAAAACAACCCCACACCATAATTCCTCCGCTGACCCCTCTCTGTCAGTTTACGTGGCCTACTACTTCGTGGCCGAGTTGCTGTTGTTCCCAAACTCTTCCATTTTCTTATAATATATCCGACAGTTGACTTTGGAATATTTAGCAGCGAGGAAATTTCACGACTGGATTTATAGCAAAGGTGGCATCCTACGACCGTGTCAGGTTTGTCACTGACAGTTTAGTTATGTTTTGGTTTTTCCTCTGTCTTTTTTTCCTGTCCGCACTCTTATTTTGGTTATTTCCTGCTTTTCTCCCTGAGCGCTGTTTCCCCTCAGCTGCGGCTGATTGGCACCTGGCCACACCTGGTGTCAGTCGGCCGGCTGCTATTTAAACCTGCTTTGTCCTCCATTCAGTGGTGGAGTATTGTCGTTACTACTTGTCATTACTACCTGTCGCTACTACCTGACGTGCTAATACTTGTCAATGTCATTGTCTACTTACTTGTCGTTGTAGCTGTATGCTGTGTCCTGTTAGCTGTTCCTAGTTCTCCTGTTTGCTGTTTCCTGTTCCCTGTCTCTGAACATTATATCATGTTTTCCTGCACCAAACCTGCCATCTCTGCATCTTGGGGTTCGTCACCAACACTCTGTGACAGACAGTTCCACACTGGAAATCACTGAGCTCCTGAGAGCGGCCCATTCTTTCACAAATGTTCGTAGAAACTGTCTCCATGCCTAAGTGCTTGATTTTATACACCTGTGGCCAGGCAAAGTGATTATAAAACACCTGATTTTCATAATTTGGATGGGTGGCCAAATACTTTTGGCAATATAGTGCATGTTGATATGGCAAGGACATAAAGAAACAGTGGGGACGTTTACACATTCAGATTGGGCATTTGGATGATTTGGGCACATAGACACAAAGTGAGGAGATTTGACATAAAATAGAAAGTTACATGCAAAGTAATCGAGGCACTCGGAGATAAATACACACAAGACATTTGGACCCAACGTGAGAACATTAGAGAGAAAGTGAGGCCATTTGGACACAAGCTGGGGACTTTTTGGACATGACGACAGAAAGTGGGGACATTTACACATTTAGGTAGGCCTTTTGGACACTATGAGCACATTTACACACAAAGTGAGGGCATATAGAAACATGAAGCCTTTTAGACGAAAAGGAAGGACTTTTTTAAGACACAAAGTAAGGACAGTGGACACTGAATACATTTATACATGAGGGCAGTTGTATGGCCATTACCTTGGGTTCTGGAGGCCTCTGATCTGACTCTGGTTGGGACATCATGTCGGAATCCTGCAATAAAGTCAAGGGGAACACTTTCTTAGTACAATTCAATGGCTAAAGGGCACGTAAGAGAAATGGTTATGATGGTTGCGGTATTAGTTTATTTCGATCATGCATACAGTTACAATATGGTATATCACATATTTCCAGCTTCTCATGACAACATGTCCCAAAAGGAATCGGAAGAAGCAGAGCTTGTATTATAGTATGAGTACATGTTACTATAATAATATAATCCATTCATCCATCCAATTTCTACCGCTTGTCCCTTTTGGGGCCGCGGGGGGTCGCTGGTGCCTACCCCAGCTGCATTTGGGCGGTAGACGGGTACACCCTGAACATTTAATGGATATAAAATTGATTTATACGGTCCTCTCCAAGGTTTCTCATTGTCATCATTATCACCGACGTCCCAATGGGTGTGAGTTTTCCTTGCCCTTATGTGGGCTCTACCGAGGATATCGTAGTGGTTGGTGTTGTGGTTTGTGCAGCCCTTTGAGACACTAGTGATTTAGGGCTATATAAATAATCCTTGATTGATTGATTGACTGATTGATTGATTGATTGATTGATTGATTGATAGTTATTATAATTAGTTGTTGAGAGTATGTGAAAGTTCAACCTCTAACTTGTTTACTTCATACTTGCCAGCAATGAGACCTCTGTATTCGGGAGATGACCCAAATAAATGATAATCAAATCCATTCTGAAAGTCACTTTAGGGGACCTTTGACATTATGGGGACCAAAAAACAGGTCCCCTAAAGGGAAACATTTTTAAATAATAGTCAGATCCATAAAAAATGTTTACCGGTTAGTTTGAGTGTGAGACATTTGCACAGCAGCCCCCTCATAGGGCTGTAGCTGGTACTGCACTCACTGTTCTGCTCATATCCCTTCCCTGATTCCGTACAGTATCCTTATACTTGCCAACCTTCAGATCTCCGAATTCGGGAGATGGGGAGGGGGGTTGAGGTGGGGGGCGGGATTGGGGTCGGGGTATGGTGATAGGGGGTGTATATTGTAGCATCCCGGAAGAGTTAGTGCTGCAAGGGATCTAGGTATTTGTTCTGTTGTGTTTATGTTGTGTTATGGTGTGGCTGTTCTTCCGAAATGTGTTTGTCATTCTTGTTTGGTGTGGGTTCACAGTGTGGCGCATATTTGTAACAGTGTTAAAGTTTATTATACGGCCACCCTCAGTGTGACCTGTATGGCTGTTGACCAAGTATGCCTTGCATTCAGTTATGTGTGTGTTAAAGCCGCATTTATTATGTGACTGGGCCGGCACGCTGTCTGTATGTAGGAAAAGCGGACGTGACGACAGGAAGTAGAGGACGCTAAAGGCAGTGCCTCTAAATCACCCCGCCAATATTGTTATCCGGGTGGAAATCGAGAGAAATTTTCGGGAGGGGCACTAAAATTCGGGAGTCTCCTGGGAAAATCGGGACGGTTGGCAAGTATGGTTTACTTCCGTGACAACCTTTTTTAATCAATCAGAAATATCAAGCAGCTAAAATGCGCTAAATATGAATATATGTGGAAGGAGGGTTTTAAATGTTTCCCATCATCCCTTGTAATGGTTTTAAATGGGTGCAATTTGGATTTTTTTTATTATTGATTGGATGTTGTTTGTATTATCCAAAAACGTTCATTGAGCAGTTTTTGTTATGTGTGACCTTGTGTATGGAATTTTTCTGTTGGTTGCCTTTATTTTTGTTCGAACCATGACTAGGAGAGGTTGTTTGGATCGGGTCATATGTGTTTCCGTGAATATACAATCAAAGTTTGGGTTACTTACGTTGGCCACAAAATGGCGACAAAATAGCAGCTTTTAGAACGCTGGCTGTTTGCATGTGACATGAACACCCTGCTCCCGGCCATATAGCTTATTGAACTCGTTCGGTCTCATCGGCCAAATTGAAGACAAAGGTTCTATATGTAATTTTCTTTAAAAAATAAGGCCGTATTGGTTGCAAATAGTATTGACTTTAACTTCTTTTTAACTTTACTTATGTCATTTATATAGAGATTTAATGATTTTGGTTGCAAGATTGATCCCTGGGGTAAGGCAAGGTAATGCTGTCGACGTGTGTTCGCCTAACCTCACATACAGCTTCTTACTGGTTAAGTAGCTTCTTACCTATGCAGTATAGTGATGCAGGAGTAGGGTCAGGGGTCAGAAAATTATACAGCACTATGTAATGTTATTACTACAGCAAATACTATATTAATGAATAAGATTGCATGTACAGTATATACAGTATACAGTGGAACCTCTTTTAACGAGCCCCTCTATTTGCAAACTTTTTGATGGAGCCAAATATGCGTCTGTGAGTGAACCTTATCTTGGTGTTCGAATGTTTCATTCATTCATTTATTTTATGTGTCGCTGAAAGCCTTAAGCCATACTCGCTCTGCCCTACGCAACATCCTGTTCACGCTGTCCATTACTCGGTTGCAACTCTCTGAACATTGGCATGTTTTTTCTCTTGCCATTCACCAAGTTTTGTCTATTTTGCTCATTCAATACGGATTGAAAATTCCAAACCAGCCTGGAAAGAAGGAGGGATTTGCTGTGGACCTAAACTTAAAGAGGAGGGGGAATCCACACACACTGCCCCTCCAAAAAAATATCCCACCTCTCTCTGCCTCGTGTCTCTGTCGACATCTCTTCCTGTCGAGTGCATGCCACAAACATTCGCCAACAGCAAGTTAAAGAGGCTTTTAGTTTTCTTTTGGTTTACTTTAGCAACATGGTTGTTAGCGTTTTTGAGAACACTAAAGGGACTTTTGTTTGTGCGTGTCGACAGTTGCACTTGCCGTTGTTGTGTTGCTTTGATAATAAATACATTGTTATAACCCTATAGATATGTTTGTTTGAGATGTATATAATGTATATATATATGTATATATATGTATATATATATATATACATATATATATATATATACATACACAGTATATATAGACAAATAGGGACTTTTTTCAGAGGCTAGATCCAGAATCAGAATCAGAATTAGAATCAGAAACAGAATCAGAATCAGAATAGTTTTTATTGCCATTATTTGAGAACGGGTTCACAAACTAAGAATTTTTCTTGGTGCAATTGTGCAACATAAAAGACATGTAAAAGAATAGAATAACACAAGCTGTAACTGAGCTATTGTTATTGTTCATGTTGACATTGTTTCTAATGGGGAACTCTGCTTCACTATAAAAACATTATAATTCATTGTAGGTGGTGACTTGTCCAGGGTGTACACAGCCTTCCGCCCGAATGAAGCTGAGATAGGCTCCAGAGACCCTCCGCGACCCCAAAAGGGACAAGCGGTAGAGAATGGATATATACATATATATATATATATATA
Organism: Nerophis ophidion; assembly: GCF_033978795.1. Taxonomy (NCBI): domain Eukaryota; kingdom Metazoa; phylum Chordata; class Actinopteri; order Syngnathiformes; family Syngnathidae; genus Nerophis; species Nerophis ophidion. The sequence goes on along the minus strand of NC_084625.1, from coordinate 26,473,882 downwards.
TATATATATATATATATATATATATATATTAGGTCAGGAAAAAACACAAGAGGCTGGTTTCCCTGCGAAACAAGCTTGTAGGGATATAGCTACTCAAAGCATAACAGCTGTGTTTTGCATGCCCAACTGGCACATGAGAGAATCTTTTTTGAGTGAAAGTGTTCCAAGGGGAAAATACCACTTAAGGGGGAAACACACACACACAAACACACAAACCAGTAGAAATGTTCCTTTAAATCCAGAGGTCTGGTAATGTGATGGTTAGGGAGTGTCATCATGCTGGCTTGTGCCCCGAGTGTGTGTGACAAAAATAATTCCACAAATCTGTTTTGTTTACTCCACCCTTTTTGGAAATAAACAAACTACAACTCTGAAGGATGAATACAAACATCAGCCCCACACATTCCACCCTTGAACTTCATCTGAAAATGTCTTGATAATCCAGCAAGTAGCATCCTGATCAAGATGAGATGTCCTCATCTTCCCCTTCCACCATGTGTAATCCCACATTATTTCCACCAGCATCGGAAACTCCAAATCAAAGTCGGCCCCACGCCGCTTCCCCGAATTCATCACCAACTTCCTTTCCGAGGGTGTTTTCCTGTGCTGCTTTCACACCCTCATTGTCCTTTGCCTGCACACACAAACCACACTTCGAACAAACATCCATACACATTAAGTAGAACATCAGCTTAATTTATAGGCTGCACATTCCAGTGTTTTGTCCCAAAAAACAACAATGTATAATGGGTGCATGATGTTGGACAAACCACACAAAAGACGTCTTAAACTGAGACTTTTTTTTTTTCTTAGGAATGAAAGTTGTTCGTTCTTCTTTTGTTCTCAACCTCTTCCCTTCTTGCCCCCATCCTTCATTTATTTCTGCTTGCACCAGGTGAGCTCCTACCTGGGCAGGTGCAGACAAGTCTTCAGCCTTGCTTTTCTCTGACTGAATCAAAGCTGCTGTAGTGTGTTGACCCGCATCCAGATGTAAAGATAGCACGCACATCTGGCATCCTGATACTTTCCATTATCTCAAAAGTAAAGGTGGGCGGATTGGTCCAAAACTTGCTGTGATAGACACAATGGAATGCTTGTTCAATGATTGAATGAACTGGAATGAACTGAAGTATCTAAATGGTATGAAGAGGTCATCTAAAGTTTGACCCAAGAACGGATAAAGTTTAAAAACACTGTCTAAAAAGAAACCTGACTTGTGTGGACCTATTTGAGCACAGAAAAGAACATACTGACTATCAAGTCCATCAATATCCTCTAAGCCTGGAGTGTTGTTTTCCACCAAGGAGACCATTGTGTTAATGAAAATGTTGCAAAAAGGATAATCCAACATAGATATGCAAATTACTTTGGTATAAAACAGCCTGCATATAAATTTTGTGTTATAGGTAGCAGACGGGGACGGCCCAGGGTTTCAGTTTCGATCCCCACCTCTGTCATCCAAGTCACTGCCGTTGTGTCCTTGGGCAAGACACTTCACCCTTACCCCCAGTGCCGCTCACGTTGGTGTAAAAATGTTTGGTGGTGGTCGGAGGGGCTGTCGGCGCAAATTGGCAGCCACGCTTCGGTCAGTCAACCCCAGGGCAGCTGTGGCTATAAATGTAGTTTACCACCACCCATGTGTGAATGTGGACTGAATGAATGATGGGGTCTCACTTCCCTATGAGTGCTTGGAGTGTCTAGTGCATAGAAAAGCACTATATAAATCTAATCCATTATTATTATTATCATTATCATTGGCAAAGCGTATTTTTATGTTCACGACATATAACAAGTGCAATATTGATATTTTTTCTCAACTCAACTGTAGAAAAGTGTGATGTTTATATGTCGCCATTTGTTAGTTAATCTGGCATGTGCAAATAAGCATGGTGTCTGTACAGAGGATTCACTTAAAGGGGTCATATTATGATTTAGTTTTCTACATTTACAACACTTCCTTGTGGTCTGCCTAATATGTAATAGTGATTATTTGGTCAAATTTGTGTATGGATTATGTTTTACAGATCATCTTCAAGTTGCTTTCTGACCATCTCTTAAGGGACGCACCATTTTGTGGGCGGTCTTAGTTACGTGCTTCCACTTCAACAGCGTCTTCTATATAAAATATAAACACAGCTTTTTTTTGTGCTTCCATTTTTCTTGTGTTGAACTCAACGATCTAGAACTTTTACCATATACACAAACTACCTATTACTCTCAAATATTGTTCACAAATCTGTCTAAATATGTTAGTGAGCACTTTTCTTAACCAAAATAATCCATCCCAGCTCACAGATCAAGATGCTGATTAAACAACATGATTATTGCACAGATGTGCCTTTGGCTGCCACAATAAAAGGCCACTCTTATGCTTTACTCAGGGTCTGGGGGTGTCAGAAAAGCAGTCAGTCTGGTGTGACCATGATTTGCCTCACGCAGTGCAACACATCTCCTTCATATAGAGTTGATCAGGTTGTATTCGCCGATCCACAGCATCCCAAACTTGCTCAATGGGTGACATTTTCCGGTGAGTATGTTGGCCATGCAAGAACTGGGATGTTTTCAGCTTCCAGGAATCCTAGATGCTAGCAACATGGGGCTGTGCATTGTAATGCTGCAACATGGGGTGATGGTCTCGGGCGACTGGCACAACAATGTGTCAGATTCTTGTCACCGGATCTCTAGGAATTCTAAATGCCATCAATAAAATCCACTTGCGTTTGTTGTAACCCCACACCCACTATGGACCACTTGCTTCACAAAGTTGACTTCGGCAAACCCTTCTCCCACACGACGACACACCCGCTGCCTGCCATCTGCCCTGAACAGTGAAAACCGGGACTCATTTGTGAACAGAACACCTCTCCAACGTGCTAGACACCATCGAATATGAGCATTTGCCCACTCAACTCGATTATGATGACAAACTGCAGTCAGATCGAGAACCTGATGAAGACGACAAGTATGCAGATGTGCTTCACTGAGACTGTTTCTCACAGTTAGAGCAGGAATTCTTTGGTTATGCAAACCAATTGTTGCAGCATTTGTCTGAGTGGTTGGTCTCAGATGATAATGGGGTGCACCTGCTGGATGTAGAAGTCCTGGGCTAGTGTGGCTACACATGGTCTGCGCTTATTAGGCCGGTTGGATGTACTGCCAAATTCTCTGAATGGCTTTTGGAGACGGCTTATGGTAGAGAAATGAAAATGAACAATGAACAGCTCTGGTGAACATTCCTGCTGTCAGCATGCCAACTGCACTCTTCCTCAAAACTTGTGACATGTGCGGCATTGTGATGTGTGATAAAAGTGCCTATTTCAGAGAGGCCTTTTATTGTGGGCAGTCTAAGGCCCACCTGTGCAATAATCATGCTGTTTGATCAGCATTTTGATATGCCACACCTGTGAGGGGGGATGGATTAACTTGCCAAAGAAGAAATGTGAACATAGTAAAAGTTTTAGATCTTTCATTTCAACTCATGAAAAATAGCAGCAAAAACAAGAGTTATGCGTTTTTAGTTTGTTACGACTGGGTCGCAACTTACTGCGGGGTTCGTTCTCCCGGGATACAGACGGACCACTCCGGAGAAGGTGTGCGTAGGAACATGATTTAATCATCGTAAATCAAATACGTACCAAAAACAGAAAAAAAGCAAAAAGAATATGTGCCGATTGCACGGGAAGCTAAGATAACCACTTAGCGCAGGAATCATAAACTAGGAGCCAAGAAATAACATCGTATCCTGTTGCGTATAGCAAACAATGAAGCCAGACCGAGTGTGATGAGCAACGAGAATAAAAAGCTCTATGATTAGTGGTCGATAGCAGGTAAGCGTGCCGACCACTAACCAAAGGCAGGTGAACCCAATTAATCCCCATGGAAACCAGAACAAACCCAGAGGTGCAGAAAACAGGAACTAAGGGAGTCCAAAACTAACAGAACATAACTAAACCAAACATGATCCGGCCACGGATCATGACATATTTTTGTGTAGTTTTAAACACTTTCATAGCAAACCCACTGAGAGATATAAGTTTGAACTGTGGTATACACAATTTTGTATTAGAAAAGGGAAAAGCAGAGGACTCATGTGCATGTATAACATACTTGCCAACCCTTCCCGGATTTTCCGGGAGACTCACGAAATTCAGCGCCTCTCCCGAAAACCTCCCGGAAGAAATTTTCTCCCGAAAATCTCCCGAAATTCAGCAGAGCTGGAAGACAGGCCCCCTCCAGCTCCAAGCGGACCTGAATGGGGACAGCCTGTTTTCACGTCCGCTTTCCCACTATATAAACAGCTTGCCTGCCCAATCGCGTTACAACATCTACGGATTTTAATTAAAAACTGTACACACAAGGAGACAAATCAGAAGAACGAGGAAGTTACAGCCATGGTAATAGAGTGATTCTATGTTGTCTGTCGCCATCTCCTGGTGAATGTTGGCATAGCATTATGGGGTTGCTTTTTGATTGGCCAACGATTTATGTGGTGTTGCGCACCTGACGGCAAGCGACTCTCGCAAGTACGCAAATGGCAGAACAAAGGTTACTCAAATAGTGAAAGGTAAGTTTTTTTTGTTTTTTTTTTAGTAACCAGTAAGCACAGTACAGTTAGTAGAACAACTGTGTTTTTATTACTGTGTATTTGATAGGTGCCGTCTGAAATTCAACTATTTATTTTATTTATATATGTAATATAATTAATATATATAGCCAGATTTCAATGAAAATCAAGTATTTCATATATATATATATATATATATATATATATATATATATATATATATATATATATATATGAAATACTCGAGTTGGTGAATTGTAGATGTAAATATACTCCTCCCCTCTTAACCACGGCCCGCCCCAACCACACCCCCGACCACGCCCCCAACCACGCCTTCGCTCCACGCCCCCACCTCCTGAAATCGGAGGTCTCAAGGTTGGTAAGTATGATGTATAAGCCAGTCTGCCCGAGAACAAGAGGAAACAGCAAACGAAGAAGCTTATTAACTACAGCTTCGAACTACAATGGCAGACTCTCGCAAAGCACTTTGGGTACATTTCTACCATATATGGAGGTGTCCTCTGACACTTTGGAAAAACAGTACAAGTTGTGCCAATTCTAAACGGTTCGTTTGGAGGAAATATGAAGGAAGGCGAGATTGTTTCATAAAAATCTCCGCAATGATTGGATTGCAAATTTTCTTTGACTTTTGCAGATTTCAAACACACAAAAAGAGGTACCAATAGGTAAGAAAGGTTTTTTTTGCATAATAGGTTCACTTTAATGCTGAAAATAAAGCTACTTGTGGCTGCTACAGTCCACTTGCATCAGTGCCAAGTAGAACACTAACACAATGACAAAAAGTATGTGGGGGCTATTTTGATTCGATAAAAGGGGTTGAAAAAGCCTGGATCACAGTTTTGTGTTATTGGTGACAAGACACTGGGTTAATGGCGTCAACATTTCAAGATTTTTGAGACTTTTTATGTTTAAATTTTTGTAGTTTTCCTGTTTAATTTTGTTTCTGGAATGTGCCGCAGACGTACTCTTGTATGCTTCAAAGGTTATCTACTTAACTATTGTGCTTTTTCTTATAGCTTTTCTTCATTTTGTCCCCACCCCTTACATTCCAGCATCAGCCTCTCCTCCTCCTCCCACCTGACAATGCCATCTTTGTATCACAGTCGCTATTTAATATGGAGTCCCCTTCCCAGTGACTCCTATAGTCCAAAATGCGCTTATTCTCCTCCCTTGTTATCAGTGCATGCTCTGTTTATCGCTCAACAAGGCTGCAATCAGTTGAAAGCACAAAACACTAAGATTGATCATGTTTATGTATTTGTGCTGAAAACACAACCTGTCCTTGAATCTCCTTCAAAAGTTGTTTTCCCCAAGTCACTCGCTCAATAGTACAAAAAAATAAATAAATCTTGCAACCTTTGACCCTGAAACCCGACATCCTCACAGGAAAGAAAGTCCATTGTTGTGGCAGCTGACTCACAAGAGGATGAGGAAATCTCTCTTTTGAATTTCTAACTGGGGTGTACAGCGTCACCTTAAGTCCAATATGTAGGGGATCAAGTCGTGTTTATCCAGGCATGTGACAGATAGGCGAGAAGGGACGGAAAAAAGGTATTTCTAAACCCGATCTCTGACATAGTTGACGTGTGAGTGCAGAAACAAGCAGAGGAAAGAGTGCACTGAGATAAGAAGGAAGGAAAAGGATATCATGAAAGCGCAAGGACTTCTATAACCAAGCATCTGGTATTCATCTATTATATTGTTTTTGACTAGAACTGCTACTCTGCATTCTTTTCTTTTTACTTCCCAGCTTCATGCATTATTAAGTCTGGAATTAAAGGCAGAATTTCAGCGCTGAGTTGTGGAATCTGGTAAAGTACAGTTTCTGTCTATGGTAGAGACTATATCAGACGCGCACATACCTCAGGGCAGATGCTTTCTATTTGGCATGTAGCAAACAGTAAAACTTCAGATAAGACATGTTGAGTAAACATAGACAGTCTTCTTTTGGTTGCACAATCATGACTTAAGTCTGGTTTAATGGTTTTAACTCAGGCTGTGTCAAACCAAAGTATGTGATCTGGCGACTTAATGACAACATGGACCCCGACAAACAAGTTTAAAAACTTATTCGGGTGTTACCATTAAGTGGTCAATTGTACGGAATATGTACTGTACTGTGCAATCTACTAATAAAAGTTTCATTCAATCAAAAAAAAAAACCCTCTAGTTGACACTGTGTTTATCTTTATAGTGTGGTAGCTCAGAAATTGGAAGTCAGAGCGGGGACTGATGTCTAAGCCGGGTTGTGAGTGTTCCAGTTACGAGGTCGGAAATCGAGATGGCCACATCCACGAAAGTTATTTTTGTGCTTGCCTTGTCTGAATGTTAACAACTTATGAGAAAATATAGACTCTTTCTGCAGCTTTTAAACATGGTGGATGAAGAGGATACACTAGGGGTGTAATGGTACGTGTATTTGTATCGAACCGTTTCAGTACGGGGGCTTCGGTTCGGCACCCGGGCGTACCGAACAAGTTCGGAAGCAGAAGTCTTCACAAGCTGCTCCGCTTTCTGCCTCTGTCCCTGCCTCATTGTCCCGCCCACACAACCATCTGATTGGTTACATACAAAGCCAATCAGCAGTGCGTATTCAGAGCGATGTAACAGCCAATCAGCAGTGCGTATTCAGAGCGATGTAACAGCCAATCAGCAGTGCGTATTCAGACTTCAGAGCGATGTAGTCGATGCTTTAGCGTCGAGCAGATATTCGTCTAGCAGGGGAGGAGCAGACTCTACCCAAATGATAAAAAACACTTCCCAGTCACAACTATTGCAAACATCACTAAGAGCCGGTTGACCTTCTAGAAACTTAAACTGCAGGTCAGCTCACTCACAGTATAGGCTTGAGATGAAGGCTATATAGCTTTTAGCGTAAAGTTAGCTCATTTTTCTGTGTGTATGTGTGTGTGAGTGTGTGTGTGCGTGCGTGCGTGTGCGTGTTTTAGGGGCAGCAAAGCTCTGTCTGTCTGTTATTTCATTGAACTCCATTGTGTTTAGGGATGAATAGTCTCTCCTATTGCAATTGTACTATTTTTCAGCTATAGTCACATGAATCATTATTAATGTGCCAGCCTAGTTTTGAATAGCAGGGTCCCTGCTATCACATGTTGATAAAAATACAACATTTACATAATAAAAGTCAACTACAGGCTTCCCAAATGCTGTAATAAAGTAAGCATGATGAGTTGACATTAAACAGTTTCAATGGAAACTGTTTAATGTTAAACTTTTTATATGTAGAAGAAAGGTTTTTTCATTTTATTTAATCAAAGCAACAACTTGAGGCGGTTTAATGTGGATTAACGTGGGCAGAATTATTATAGTGTTCCCAATGTTAAAAGGATAAAGCCATTGTTTACAAATTTGGTAAATAAATAACCAAAAAATGTATATTTTGTTGATTTCTTACTGTACCGAAAATGAACCGAACCGTGACCTCTAAACCGAGGTACGTACCGAACCGAAATTTTTGTGTACCGTCACACCCCTAGAATACACTGATGCTATTTCTAGCGATGTGGGACATTTGCACCACATGAAAAAAAAGCTTGTTTAAGCTACAGTAACTTTACCATATATAAACGTTCAATATACATCGTATATAGCTGATTTGGTGCGAGAAAAACTAATCAGAAGTGTTGATAACGGATATCATAGAAGCTTATGTTGTTTATACTCAGAACAGCCATCTTTGAGGCAAACTCTGTGGTGGTGAGAATGTTCCGACTTGACGAGTAGGAAATCCAATATCGAGGTGCGTTTCAGTTGAAATTGTGACAAACAGTGCAAATGGAACGCATCGTTAGACACCCAGCTGACCAGCTGCTAGCAGCTAATTATGTGTCTTCATACAGAGTCTGGAGCGGCCCCCACAAAGCTAATTATTACCTCCACTGTGGCAAAGAAATTGCGTTTTTTACATTATATAAACATAATAATATTGCCATTGAGCACAAGACTGTTCTCTGGAGATATGTATGTATATTATGTACTACATGTATGATATGAAACTGACTATGAGATACTCAACTGGAGGATGAGGCTACACATGTTACAAACCCAGAGCAAGCCAGGTGCAGGCATGCTAATAGCTAAGCTAATCGCTAAGCCGGCTTCAAACGACACCAAGAATTAAGTGCGTCGTAAAGTTTGCAGCAGAAAGTAACAAGAAATTAACAAGTACATTAATTATAAGCAGAGTGTAGCGACAGGATAATACAAAAGCAATTGTTGGTGTGTCAGCCAGAAGTAGACAAGTAATGGGAGCGCGGATCGATTCATAAATTAATGGTGTTGACACCAAGGATAGTATCTATATGATCAATTATAGAGAGATTAGATGGACATTTTTTGATGTTGTTTTTATCAATGTTTACAAACTCGGAAAATAATTCCGTGGACACAGGTGGACTTTGATGGCTAAAACTAAAGGCACTCACCATAAATAAACAGAAAATTTTAGTATCAGTATTGGTATCGGCCGATCTCACTCATGGATGATCTGTATCGGAAAACCCTGATTGGAACATCCCTAACTTTAACATTAACCCAGCATTCTAATAACTATTTTGGGATGCCATGCAGATTAGCAGTAAACCTGCTTGTTACGTTACGTTGCTATTTTCTTAAGTTAAACAACAGCAACAACAAAACAAACCCAAGAGCTCAAAATGATTTTTTAGCATGTTTTCACTTTCCCCAATTCAACATGTCTGAAAGGAAGGGGGAAGAAGCGAAGCCTATTTAATCCTGTCCCTGGTAAAATTGGGCTTGGGTATGGATCATTTTGGATAATTAATAACCTCATTTTTTTACAGGAAGTCATGCATCTTAAAATCATGTTTTATCAGACAGCCTGTTGAAAGTTGTGCAATTTAAGTTAAACATTAAACATTCAACTTGGTGGTGCGAAAGTACTATATTCACGAGCTGTAATTACCTCAAGGAGGGTTGGGATACCTATCTGTATATTACTCTAATTCAAAATGCACTTACCATAATTAAAGCTGGACAGGCCACTTCTGTCATCATGCTGCTGCTCTATGATCCAAATGTCACCACATCAACACTTAGAAAAAGCTCATAGTTATTTCCTTGAAATGCCCAGTGCAGCATGAGCAACCTGTGGAGGAGACTTCATCCTCGCTCATGCACACACACACACACACACCGTCACACTGTAAATACATAAGTTACAACAGCAGGGGGGAAAAAAGAAGAGAGCAAGCAGCCTCGGCCAATTGCAACGTGGGCAGGAATGTGACAGCAGCTGGAAGTCAAGCTTGGGAAGGAACAAGGGGAGGGAATCTCTCTCTCTCTCTCTTTCTCTGTAACACATACTCTCTAACCCCCCCCCCCCCACACACACACACACGCGCGCGCACACACACACACACACACACACACACACACACACACACACACACACACACACACACACACACATACATTCTTGTATTTGTTTACTTCTTGAAACCTCTGAAAAATGCCTACCTCTTTATAGATATATAAAGATTTGTATTTACAACATTAATGATACATACATATGATGCAAATATAAAAAAGGTAAACTCTTAGTTAATTTTTTGGGTTTTGAATTTTCATTATTTACTTTAAAAGCCTACTGAAATGAGATTTTCTAATTTAAACGGGGATAGCAGCTCCATTCTATGTGTCATACTTGATCATTTCGCGATATTGCCATATTTTTACTGAAAGGATTTAGTAGAGAACATCCACAATAAAGTTTGCAACTTTCGGTGTTAAGAGAAATGCCCTGCCTCTACCGGAAGTCGCAGACAATGACGTCGCAAGTGTGGGGCCTCGTCACATATTCACATTGTTTTTAATGGGAGCCTCCAACAAAAAGTGCTATTCGGACCGAGAAAACGACAATTTCCCCATTAATTTGAGCGAGGATGAAAGATTTGTGTTTGAGGATATTGATAGCGACGAAATAGAAAAAAAAAACCGCGATTGCATTGGGACGGATTCCAATGTTTTTAGACACATTTACTAGGATAATTGTAGGAAATCCCTTATCTTTCTATTGTGTTGCTAGTGTTTTACTGAGTTTATTAGTACCTGATAGTCGGAGGGGTGTGTCCACGGGTGTCTGGACGCCAAAGTCTTAGGGGAGTCGACGGCAGCTATGGACAGCACAAGTTCAGCTTTTCTCCGGTAAGAAGCGACTTTTTAACCACAATTTTCTCACCGAAACCTGCTGGTTGACATGTAGTCGGGATCCATGTTCGCTTGACCGCGCTCTGATCCATAGTAAAGTTTTACCTCCAGTATTTTTAAACAAGGAATCACCGTGTGTTTGTGTGGCTAAAGGCTAAAGCTTCCCAACTTCATCTTTCTACTGTGACTTCTCCAATATTAATTGAACAAATTGCAAAAGATTCAGCAACACAGATCTCCAAAATACTGTGTAATTATGCCGTTAAAGCAGACGACATTTAGCTGTGTGTGTGCGCAGCGCTCATACTTCCTAAAAACCTGTGACGTCTTGCGAATACATCATCATTACACAACGTTTTCAAGACGAAACTCCCGGGAAATTTAAAATTGCAATTTGTTCATGCTATGGTCACATATGGGACGCGGGATGTCTTACGTAAGCACCGGAAGTCATAAAATAAGCTGTTCACCTGGCAGGTTTTTTCGGGGCTGAATAGGGAAGTCCTTCTTTAGCTGCTGTCTTGTTTTATCATATATTGTTGCCTTTGCACCTGTCAATGTTTACTTTTGTATGCACATTAAATCAACTAAAAAATCCTGACTTTGGAACAATGTTCACGGACTCTAGTATTTGGCTCTCTATTAGATGCAATGGTTTTCCATATTGGGACCATGATTTCAGTCCTAACTTGTTCACCGGAACTTATATAGAGGGCACTTTTCCCTGTTGATGTCTCAAGAAGGGTAGAAATACAAGGACACACACACAAACACACACACGCATGCACACACGCACTCACACACACACACACACACACACACACACACACACACACACACACACACACACACACACACACACACACACACAGACACACACACACACACACACACACACACACACACGCACACACACACACACACACACAAATACACACAAATACACACACACACACACACACACACAAACACACACACACACACACCCTCAGCATAATGGGCAGGTGCTAACAGACCACCTCAACGTGACCCATCAGTCTCTGTAATAGTAACAGAGAAGCCTCTTGTTGGATAATGAAACCGGTGAGAAAAGTAAAGTAATGCAAAAAAAAAAAGATACTGAATGGGAGGAAACAAAGAAAAAGCGGACATTCTTCCTCACTCGCAACCGTTATAAGGTAATCATATTTCAAGGAAAACGCAGAACCTTGAAACCTTACATTGGGAACCAGCGTCGCCTTTTGAAATGAATTGAAATTAATTTCATTGGTGCTCGCCCCTTCAAAACAGCATACTTTTAACATGATACATGCTTTTCAAAACTAAAAACACCACAATACAATGTACTAAAACATCTACTATAGTTTTAAGAAGTGATGTAATGATAATTTACAACATTTAACGTAGAAAGTGGACTTCTATGGTGTCTTCTTCCAGCAGCTTCTTCATATTTTCATGAATAAATGTATTCTGTTTAGGTTTTATTTAAACAACTTTGGCTGGCATTAGACTCATTCTACTTCTGTGTAGTGCAGACTAGTAGTGATATGCTCTAACTGTTTCACCATATTGGCTGCACACTCTGTCATCTTTTTGATTATTTCTGTCTTAAATTCAATCAATATCATACGCTTCGTTTCCTCAGCACTGTCCCTCACACTCTGGTGGCTCCCATTAAAAACAATGGTAATATGTGTGGAGCCCTGCAACCAGTGACGCCCCGCGCACATTCTTCCGGTACAGGCAGGGCTTTTCTATTAGCGACCAACAGTTGCGAAATTTATCGTCTATGTTCTCTACTAAATCCTTTCAGCAAAAATATGGCAATATCGCGAAATGATCAAGTATGACACAGAGAATGGACCTGCTATCCACGTTTGAATAAGAAAATCTCATTTCAGTAGGCCTTAAAACAGGGCACCCTTTGATTGATCGGTCAGTGCCTAAAAGAAGTATGCATTCTGACAGTCACTTGCTGGTGACATTTAAAAAAAGACAAAACAGAAGACCAAAATACATAATTTAAATATATATTTTCCTTTTCATAATTTTTGCTCACTTATTGTCTTTCGCGCAGCGTCTATTAAAATGACATGCTTTATTGCAACCATGCAAATTGGAGGATGAAGTCCCATCCATCCCCTCCAACACAAATACATTACAGTTCTGAGGGGAAAAAAACAGGCCCAGATACATAAAACATTTAGTGAAAGTTAAACAGACGTCCATTGTTTATACAGTATATACATGGAGTTCCAGTGTGAGATTTAAAGCAGGTCGAGGAAAACTACTTGCATGGGTCAACTATAGTGATGTCATAAACAGCCTCAATAGATTTACCACCTTGCTGACTTTAGAGAGGAACCTTTGTGTCCATCACTATTTCTTTTCCCAGTTCTTCGCGTATCAAAGCAGGGGTGTGCACCGTCTGAAAAAACCCCCACATGCACGTCCAGTCATGTCTAGACTTCATGCAGTTGTACGTCTCAGTTCCTGTGTTTTATTTGGCACGCATGTAAAAGATAAACGACACGAGTCACTTGGGAAGAGAACAATACATATAAGTCATGCAGAATTCTGTTTGGGCTGCGACTCGATGAAGTGTATGATGACACGCTCTTGCGGGCTGAAAATGATAAGTGTGTGGACTTCAACAGGGGACCCAAAACAAAGTCTTAACCCTTACACAGCCCACGCTGCTCCTGGTATGCAGCATTTTGTTTTAAAGTTTTCTTTTTTTGAAACCTACAATTAGGATGACTTTACTCTAACACGTGCCATAACCACTACTATAACATTCCTAGAAATGCAGTCTACTATGACTTCCTTTGACCTTACCCTGAAACATTATCATTTACAACCTGAATCTGGGGTTGCATGATATAGACAATATACAATACAAATGGAGCAATCCTGGCCTCCGTGGCGGTAAATAAGCTATATGTTTTATCATGGTTACCAGCCCTGGAAGAAGAAAAATAGCTAAACATGCTACACTACACACCATAAGACACAGTTGTCCAACTTGAGGCCCGGGGGCCAGATCTGGCCCGCCACGTCAATTTGTGTGGCCCCCGAAAGGGTGGAAACATTATGTGTTAATAAAGTACCTTATCTTTTCTTAATACATGTATTACATAAAATAAATGTACTGTGTGCAATTACGTATATTTTCACTTTACACCATCTCTAACAATAAAACAAAATATTGTATCATCATACATTTCAAAATATATTTTGTTCAAATTAAAGATAAATACTTAAATATCTGCTTGACTTATGATTTTTGATATAGCTTTACGTATTTTGCTCTTTTTTTTCACACATTTGTACCTATTTTTTGATTCATTTCATTACAACAATATCAAATTGTTCATGCAAAATGTTTACAGAGTAATAATACACTATAAAAACACAACAACGATAGATTTTACAGTGTAAAAAACAAACATGAATTTGTCCATCCATTCAATGTAATTCTGTATGTTACTCATTGAATGTAATGTAATTGTATTTATTTTATATGTTATAAAAAAAAACTAAAAAATAGCAAATATTACGGTAAATGTTGGCGACTGAGCTGCCAGTTTTCAACAATACAATATAAAGATTTTCTTTTGTAGAGCATATGTAAAAAAAGACATAATAATCAAATACATAGACAATTATACACGTTTTATATACACACATTTATATTAATACTGTATATTATTAATCACTGTTAAAAGTGGCCCTCTGATGGCAACCATTACCATAAAAGAGCTAAATAAATACAATTCACTTCAATGTTTGCGAAGAGTACATAAATGGCGCTCGCAAGTATGGAAGAATTGACGAAGCAGGATTTGTATCACGGCATGTTTTAATTGTGATGAGACCTCCGTCCACTGCTTTCTTTTCAGCTCCTCTGCCGATGTTAAAATAGGTGGATTTTACTTTTTAAAACCTTCATTATTGTAGCAATATGGTGGTTAAAGTTAAGGATTTTGGGGATTTCTGATCATTTGTGAGAGACATCTGTGTGTGTGCATGTTAAAAGAGCAGCGCATACAGGGACAGCAGTATGTCGTTGTTGTTTTGGCTTGGTAATGAAGAGATAGTTAATTCATGGGTATAGAAGTGTACAAACCTTCACTAAAATAGGACTTTTGTTGAGGCTGGATCCCATTATTCATCTTTACATTGTTTATATTGGAGAAATGTGCTTCATGATACGAACTTTTGACAAAAACAAGAAAGTTTGATCATATTAGGCCTATACTGGCTCTCCTGCACGGCATAGCTCGGTTGGTAGAGTGGCCGTGCCAACAACTTGAGGGTTCCAGGTTTGATTCCCGCTTCCGCCATCCTAATCACTGCCGTTGTGTCCTTGGGCAAGACACTTTACCCTCCAGCTCCCAGTGCCACCCCCACTGGTTTAAATGTAACTTAGATATTGGGCTCCACTATGTAAAGCGCTTTGAGTCACTGGAGAAAAAGCGCTACATAAATATAATTCACTTCACTTCCTGTGCTCTAAAGATGTGACTTTAAGGTTTTACTACTTACGTATAAAATACTACACGGTCTAGCTCCAGCCTATCTTGCTGATTGTATTGTACCATATGTCCCGGCAAGAAATCTGCGTTCAAAGGACTCCGGCTTATTAGTGATTCCCAGAGCCCCCAAAAAAGTGTGCGGGCTATAGAGCGTTTTCTATTCGGGCTCCAGCACTCTGGAATGCCCTCCCGGTAACATTTAGAGACGCTACCTCGGTAGAAGTATTTAAGTCCCATCTTAAAACTAATTTGTATACTCTAGTCTTTAAATAGACTCCCCTTTTAGACCAGTTGATCTGCCGTCTTTTTTCTGCTTTGCCCCCCTCTCACAGATTTGGTGACCACAGACGATTCGCTAGCTGTCCAAAGTTGGTACCCAGGGTGGACCACTCATTTGTGCATCAGTTGGGGACGTGTCTGCGCTGCTGACCTGTCTCCACTCAAGAAGATCTTTTGCTGGCCCCACTATGGACTGGACTCTCACACTATTATGTCATCTATTTCATAAATGTCATCTCTTAAGACTGACAGAGTTCAATATTTATCAAAATGCTTGTTTAACCTATCAAGTCATTTACAAGCTGAATCTTAGGCTCTGTAGTTTGGTTCCTATCTACCATCCCCAGCATGCCCACAACACTTGTAACTTAGATGGATCTGATAACAGGTAAACATCGTTTACTGGCTTGTACCGCTCACAGTGTCGTATGCAGGGGACCAAAGATTTGGAACCAGCTTAATGAGAGCCTCAAGATGCTGTTTCCATTCTCCAACTTCAAAAAGAAACTGAAAAATTACCTATTAACCACCTATCTTTAATGCCTCATGTGGGGTAGACTACTGTTGGGTTTTGCATGGTTGAATGAATGTATGTATGTATGCGTATGCTTGCTTTAGTACTATTATCTTGTGTTTATCATATAGCGTTGTTGTTTTTTGTTTTTTTTCCGTTGTGCTTGCTACCATATTTGATCTTTCCATGTATATATTGTCCTTTGGACCCCCTGTCAAAAGCTTCTTCTACCTTATTTGGGGCACCCTTTCACGTACCAACATCTTTAAATGATGATATTCACCACTATTGTAAATGTTATATGTTATTGTGAATAAACTTGTAAACTTGTTAACTAGTATGTTAGATCCACTGGACGTCCGTTGCACCAATCGCCCAGGGGGGAGTCCCCACATTTGCGGTCCCCTCCAAGGTTTCACATTGTCATCCCATTGGGTTGAGTTTTTCCTTGACCTGATGTGGGATCGGAGCTGAGGATGTCGTTGTGGCTTGTGCAGCCCTTTGAGACACCCGTGATTTAGGGCTATATAAGTAAACTTTGATTGATTGATTGAACTATTTGATTTATGAACCCCGTTCAAGAGACAATTAAGTTTGAAAATCAAGTTTCCACTATGTATACAAAAATAATGTATCGTGATATATTGTGATGTAGATTTTAGGCCATATCGCCAATCCTTACGTGAAACTGTATTAAATAACTTTTCAAAAGTTTTGCTATTTTTGAGAAAATTTAGAGGACAGCTTTGTAGAAAAATAGGCAGACATGGGATCTGTAAATGTAATTTGTTTTTTTTTCTTGTATTTGCAAGTTAGCAATGTAGCTCACATTGCTATGCTATATTGTTTGTGTCCTCCTGTACCACCCGTGCTACATTCTCTTGATAACCAGCGTCTTCTGCAGTGGACATTTGTGTTTTTTTTATAACAGGAATATTATTTCCCAAATTTCCAGCTCTGACAAAAGTAAACTACCAAACACAAATGTCCCCTGCAGAGGACGCTGGTTCCCAGGAGATTGTAGAGCAAATTTTTAGCTCCGACAAAAGTAAACTACCAAACACAAATGTCCACTGCAGAGGACGTTGGTTCTCAGGAGGTCACGGCTTCTATGTAGGGTTACAGTGTGCACTCTTTGAATAAACACCTTCCCCACAGCTTGAGGAAGACATCCGGCTTATCACTCAGGCACCTGGAGGGCCCCAGATAGGATAAACAAAAAGTGGAAAACCAATGTCTACTTTCTCCACTGCTTCTCCTTGTGGTGTAAAATACTTTAATACATTAAATCCCTCCAGCTGTATCAGATGTAAAAAAGAAAAAGAAAAAAAGCAGATGAAATAATAGTTTGGAAGCCCTTTTCAGAATGAACTGTCAGTGGAATATTCCTGACAATTCATCTTAACTTATTTTCAAAATGTTTTCACAAGTCATTTAAGCCGCTACAGCTCTGTGGTTGCTCAGTATATGCGTGAGAGATGACATCACACACACACACACACACACACACACACACACACACACACACACACACACACACACACACACACACACACACACATTTTGCATGGCATTCCCGAGTGAGTTCCACAATTCCCATGTGACTCCAGAAGGCTTGAGCGTGAGATGTTATTTTGGAAAGAGGTTCCACCCGGTGATTGTAAACCAACCTCCTTTTTCAAATACCACATTTTTTTAAATCCTGCAATTTCACGTGTGAAACCCAATAAAATTCAAACTAGGGCTGGGCGATAAATCGATATAAACGATGTATTGCGGGTTTGTCTCTGTGCAAATAGAAAATGACTATATCGTGATACTCGAGTATACGTTCTCACACAGTTGCTTTTAGCTGCGGGCATTACACTACAGGCTCTTCCCACTCTTTCTTGTCACTCCTCACAGACAAGCAGGCGCACCTTCTTACGGACGTCACATACTGTCACATCATACGTCACATACGTATACGCCCTCGCCGAGCAGAGAGGTAGCAGCATGGGTAACGTTAGCTGTGATGCTAGCAGAGCCTTGCGAGTGGTAATACGAGAGAAAGAAGGTGCGAATGAAGGAAGAATTAATTCCCAAGAAAAACGGTGGTTTGTCTTCAAGTGGGAATATGTCGAACAGACAACTGTAATAAGTCAAGCATGCAGCTCGAGCGTTGCTATAAAAAGTAGCATCACTGCTAATATGTAACATCATTTGAAAAGTCACCTGCTAGAGAATGAAGAGAATTTCATAATGTCCGTCGTAACCTACCACATAGCGAAGGACGAATACTATTTGATTTCCTATTATGCAGCTCATTTTTATTTGACACTTAAAATGTCTGACAATCTTGCACTTTCTGTTTTGGAAATGACATGAACGTTTGTGCCAGTGCTTAATAACTTTAATAAATACAGTTTTGGTCAATTGACTTAATTTTGTTTTCCTTCTCGGCATGAAAGTTTAAAGGTAGCATATATGAATGCAATATAATGAAGAATGTTTTAATGTAGACACATAGAATGATCATACTGCTGTGATTATATGCATCAAGTGTTCATTCAAGGCCAAGGCAAATTATCGAGATATATATCTTATATCGCAATATGGCCTAAAAATATCGAGATATATTTAAAAAAGGCCATATCGCCCAGCCCTAATTCAAACCATCAACAGGTTAAAGTTTATATGGAATTTACGTTCTGAAATGTGTCTTTAGTAGAATATTCCAAGGTTGTATCAATGTTTCCTGTTATTACTGTCTGTGTGATGGGCAGCACAACAGTGTTCCACTCATGTACATTATGGCACATGCCAAACTGCAGTTATAATGTTGAGGGGCGGCATCTCTATTTCTTGAAAAAACAAGGTTGTCATCGTCTTAACGCAGAGAGTTATGGAGGTAAGATTCCACACATACTGGCAAACCCATTACATAACAGTTCAACCTCCAAGATGCACGCCCCACAGTGTGGTGTTTATCAAAAGGACTCCATTCGGAGTTCATGAGTAAAAAAGAATGTGGTGGCTTGACAAAATTCTTCATTGCACTTTGGCGGTGATGTTTGTGCAGTGACCAAAACAACCACACTGGTGGAATGCAATCCCACAGCAGTGTGTGACCAAGCTGGTGACCACTGATTGAAGCTAAAAAATATTTTCTGAGGCAGCATCAAGACCATTTGAACAAGTCAGGTAAACTCTTGTTGGTTCAACATTGCAGCGACCATGGGAATGCTCACAAATCGGCGCGTGACGCATATGGCATCACCTGGCGCCAAGGAGGTTGGTGCACCCTTTTGTTTGCAGACTGGTGTAAAACCACTTGCTGGGTTAACAGACAGTATGACCTTTTACTTTGTACACACACGTCTACATGACAATATTGTCAATAAAACGCCAAAATGTGAATGTAGGGTTTGTGCTAGTAATAAAACAAGACATAGGAACAAAAATGTTCCCAAGTTGTTTATCGGTTCTTTTTTTGAAGGTCCCTTGTTGTGTTGAATGTACATTTTAAAGAATTCTCAACAGTCATGCGTCATTGGAGGCTTTTTATGGCAACCACTTGTGTGAAAAAGCTAGCATATTCTTCTCTTGTTTGCTCCACTTTCAAAAAAGAGGCACAAAATGATTGTTTTTGTTTTTTTTCACCAAGGGCCATATACCGAAAAGTCACAGCATTCTGGGGCCATTTTGATATTATCTATTTTGTAACAATAAAAAAAAAAGATGCAATCAGGGGACAAAAGGTATGTAAACTTTTTCTCATTACATTACATATTTTTTGCGCATTTTTTCTTACACTTTTACGTTTTGATATTATCCATCCATCCATTTTTCTACCACTTATTCCCTTTGGGGTCACGGGGGGCGCTGGAGCCTATTTCAGCTACAAGTCACCACCTCATCGTAGGGTCAACACAGATAGACAACATTCACACTCACATTCACACACTAGGGCCAATTTAGTGTTGCCAATCAACCTATCCCCAGGTGCATGTCTTTGGAGGTGGGAGGAAGCTGGAGTACCCGGAGGGAACCCACGCAGTCACGGGGAGAACATGCAAACTCCACACAAAAAGATCCCGAACCCGGGATTGAATTTTGGACTACTCAGGACCTTCGTATTGTGAGGCAGACACTTTTTGTCAAAATCAATCAATGTTTATTTATATAGCCCTAAATCACAAGTGTCTCAAAATGCTGCGGGACAACTCTTTGGACACCATTGTCATAAACAAACAGTCTTTCTACGTCAGGGGTCTCAAACACGCGGCCCGGGAGACGTTATTTTGCGGCCCCCACCGTTATATGAAAGTTTAATGTTTGTGCGGCCAGTGAGTTTTATATGAATAGCGCTTGACAGCGTTGTGTTATTTGGGTCCAAAATGTCTCTTTCAACGTTCTGGGTTGCCTACCCAAGCGTTAGTGGAAAAGCGGCAAATGAGTGAAAGCGACAGAGACATTGCCATGGAGACGAGGGTTTTCTTACGTGCCTGGCTGCAGTCACACCGCAACACTTGTCCGTCAGTAATAACAGTCCCCGATAACCTGGACCAATTCAAACCGTTATTTGTTTTTTTTAATTGTTTAGTTTGCATTGCCTCACACGATGAACACTACATATGTATCTATATGACGCCGGATAACACTCCGATAGCCGTCACTTTTTTGCGCTCACTATCCCATACTTCTCGCCGACCGCCGTGTTGCTGTAGGGAGGAAAAGCGGAATGACACGCATTGCGGAAATAACATTATCCTCTGTGCGTCGGCTAAATACAAATATATTCCACAACCCCAAATATCTTCTTTTTCAAAGTCCGCAGTCAAGAGAAAGGTTAGTTATGTGCAAAGACAATTCCAGGAAAAGTGGAAGATGCAATATTCCTTTGTTGAGCACAGGGGCACCCCCGACGTGTCTTATTTGCACAGAGAAAGTTGCGGTGCACATGGTATACATTTTGAAAAGTCATTATACAACTAGACATGCTGAGGACATACTTCCCAACCCTCCCTGATTTTCCGGGAGACTCCCGAAATTCAGCGCCTCTCCCGATAACCTCCAGGGACAAATTTTCTACCGACAATCTCCCGAAATTCAGCCATGCCCCCTCCATCTCCATGAGGACCTGAGTGAGGTGTCTGAGAGTGTGTCTGCCCAATGACGTTATAACTGTAGAATGATCGAGGGCGAGTTCTTGGTTTCTAATGTGGGTTTATTGTAAGGCAGTTTCATTAACGTCCTCTCAGCGCGGTAACAACACACAACAACAGCAGTCACGTTTACGTCTACCACTCTACTGTAAGGCAGTTTGTCTGCCGTAAATAGCATGTGACACTCTTAAACAGGACAATACTGCCATCCACTGTACATGCACCAGCACAACACCTCCAGGCAACTTCAACCCTTTATCCTCCTCCATTCACGTCCCATCTCCCAGGATCGTAAATAATCTAATGTATTTCTAATGTATATACTTGTTCTTATGCTATCTGAACTCACTATGTTCTCTGCTTGCTGTACATATCCTATTAAGTAAGACCTACACTGTTTCAATGTGCATTTCTCTGTTGATGCAATTGTTGATGACTGAAGCGCTGATATCAACCAAACCCTCCTCATCCTACCCCCCAGATTAAAAAAAATGTAAATAATTCAATGTATATACTATGATGATTAACTTGTGTGATGACTGTATTATGCTGATAGTATATATTTGTACCACGACTTAAACAAGTTGAAAAACTTATTGCGGTGTTACCATTTAGTGATCAATTGTACGGAATATGTACTGTACTGTGCAATCTACTAATTAAAGTTTCAATCAATCAATCAATCAATCATGCATATGTGACAATAACATCTACTTTAGAAAGTGCAGTGGACAACTGCGCACACAACAGCTGTAAATAAACACGCCCCCAACCACGCCCCCCGCCCAACCCTGACCACTCCTCCCACCTCCCGAAATCGGAGGTCTCAAGGTTGGCAAGTATGGCTGCAGAGTACCGTATTTCCTTGAATTGCCGCCGGAGTGCTAATTATTTTAAAACTTCTTCTCCCTCCTGCGCTTACCAAAGGCATGCGGTAAAAGTAAGCATGCGCTAATTATTTTAAAACCTCTTCTCACTCCGGCACTTACCAAAGGTATGCAGTAAAAATTTGAGTGTGATGTAAGCTTGGACCTTAAATCCTACTGAATAACTCTTAATCTTCTTTCCTTTATGCGATTTTAAATTACCGGTATTGAAATCAGCCTCCTCCATTTCTAAAATGATGACAGGGGAAGTGTCACTCGTGACGTCATGAGTTTGACCAGGCGGTAATACTAAGCATGCGATATTTATTTTGCGAAGCGAGTTTGACCCGGCAGTAATTCAAGGCAGGCGCATACTATATGCCCTGCGGCAATTCAAGGAAATACGGTATGCAACATTTTTTTTAAGAAATGTTTTGTCGCGGCACAGCCTCACCCAGACTCTGCATCCAGTGGCCCCCAAGTAAATTGAGTTTGAGACAACTGTTCTACGTGGTACCACCCCTAACTAAATAAGTCTGATATGTGTATATGCCCACTACTTCAAGGAGGATTGCTTTGGGAAAAAAAAGCCTTTGCTACACATTTTAAATGAAGCCTATAGCTCTGACAGTCATTTAAGAGTCAGCTACAGATGTGGGGGTTGAATTTTTTTTTTTAATATTCAGCAAAAAGGCTAATGTAGCATGACATTGCTGTTAAGATGTGAGTGTTACATTAGCACTGTAACTCATGTAATTATGCTAGTGTTGCTAATGTTTGTTAGCTCAGACTTACGATGCAAAACCTCTTAGTTAATGTGATCTATAGAAATGAACATTCTAGTTTAAATGCCATTCATTCATCCATTTTCTACTGCTTGTCCCTTTTTGGGGTGGCGGGGGTGCTAAAACCCTATCTCAGCTGCATTCGGGCGGAAGGCACTGTACACCCTGGACAAGTCGCCACCTCATCGCAGGGCCAACACAGATAGACAGACAACATTCACACTCACTTTCACACACTAGGGACCATTTTTATTTTTGCCAATCAACCTATCCCCAGGTGCATGTCTTTGGAGGTGGTATTTATATTAAACTTTAAACATGCATCTGGGGATAGGTTGATTGGCATCACTAAATTGGCCCTAGTGTGACAGTATAAGTACAATAAATTATTATTTTTGTCCAGGGTGTAACGTAACTTCCGCCCGAATGCAGCTGGGATAGGCTCCAGCACCCCCCGACCCCAAGAGGTACACGCAGTAGAAAATGAATGGATGGATAATTAATTTAAACGTTAAAGTAGTTTTGTATAGCGTTCTGAGTATGTACTTCTGCTACCATCGGGGAAAACATCATTACTTAATTTGTTTTCCAATTTTTGTTGAAATCCTGGGCTTTTTGAGTTAAAATTTTACAAGGAACAGTTATAACATTGTGTAACATTGGACAGGATAATATTGGTCTTCTGTGGAAGCTGTCAAGAAATGCTGGCACTGTATGATTGTAGCCAAAGTTTAACGATCCTTTTAATTTCAAACACACACACACATATAAGTGAATGAAGTGCATACTTAGTCAACAGCCATCATGTCACACTCAGGGTGGCTGTATAAACAACGGCAACAGTGTCATAAACATGTGTCGTATAGTGAAACCACACTAAACAACAATGACAAACACATTTCGGGAGAATATTTGCACCGCAACACAACATAAACACAACAGAACCAATTCCCAGAATTCCTTGCAGCACCAACTCCCCCGGGACACGACAATTGGTAACAAACAAACAGTACTCATAAGTTTATTCAATGTACAGTTGTCTCTTATTTATCTGGGTTAATTGGGATCGAACATAACCGCGATATGATTTCTGTAAATTAGGATTATGAATCGTAAATCCAACATTTTCTTAGTTCGAGCAAAAAAAACTTGCTTTTGATCTTTAAAATGTTTGTTTTTTTTACTTTAATAGAGCCTTCTAAACATTAAACAACACCGATATAGTCACATTTACACTTGTTTCACCCAATTAGGTCGCCTTGAGTGTGTTCTACTGTAAATTACAGGACTGTATTGTATTTACCCATAGTCCGTAAGATCCTCCCAATCGTCATTGATATGGCCATCACCCGGCCACTACAACGCGGTCACGGCATGAAAATACTGAATCACATCCTGGATAATTCCTCCAAGTTAGAACTGGGCTTTGAGTGCTAAAACGACGGATTTGAACTGTAAGTTGCTCAACTTGACAGTTGTAGTTATACCATTAGCTGTGATGTTAGCATTTCATGTTAGCTCAGTGTGTCTGCGTTGATGTTCCTCAGTGATAACGTCAAAGCCTGTGTTATGAATGTCGACTATAAAGTGCATAAAAAGAGCTCACCTCCACTTGGACCGGACAATTGCTGCGAGTTTATAGCAGTCTCAGGTAGCCTTCTCAAGTGCTGTACTGAATGTCTGATGCTACTTCCAGCTGTTGTCATTTGAAATGGCTCATTTCAAAAGCTCAGCAAAATAGAGACGTGTTACCGATGAGGCAGGGGTTGAAGATGAAGTCCATCCAAAAGTTGTTCTGTCAAAAGTAGGCTTGAGATTGTCACAGTGAAGATCGAGTAGCCCCAAGATTAGCCACCAAGATTAGTCACCAGGATTAACCACCAAGATTAACCGCCTACGATTGGAAAAGGAGTCTAACCATTGACCTGGAAACAAAACTTGGCTTGGTGAATATTTTCAATATAAGTTAAAGTATCAATTATAATCTCACACACACACTGGTGTGGTGAAATTTCTCCTCTGCATTCGACCCATCCCCTTGTTCACCTTCTGGGAGGTGAGGGGAGCAGTGAGCAGCAGCGGTGCCGCACCCAGGAATAATTTTTTGTGATTAAACCCCCAATTCCAACACTTGATGCTGAGTGCCAAGCAGGGAGATAATGGATTCCATTTTTGTAGTATTTGGTATGACTTTGCCGTGGTTTGAACTGACACCCTACCGATCTCAGGGCGGACACTCTAACCACCAGGCCACTGAGCAGGTAAGACAAATACTGCACTGTAATTGTTGTGTACTAGGCAAAGGGAAGGAAGCGACACCAAGGCAGAACTGTGTTTTCAAAGGTTTATTTAAACCTGTGATGAATGTGTGGGATGTGTATGCTACCACTAGTGAGTGAATGCAGACGATGTGTGGAATTAACAGTGCGGGATTTACCAAAGGGTGTTGTCGGTGCGTGTTGGATGTATATTTTGTCGAATCCAAAGGGGAAGGCGAAGAGGTAGTCAGGAGGGAGGGAAGCAGTCGGGGGCTGAATTGATTTACGTGGACCCCGACTTAAACAACTTGAAAAACTCATTCGGGTTTTACCATTTAGTGGTCAATTATACGGAATATGTACTGAACTGTGCAATCTACAAATAAAAGTTTCAATCAATCAAAGGCTGGAGAGGCAACGACGTCCGGGTCCAAACAGTGGTCAAGAATCGGGGAAGGCAAGCAAAAATCCGGGAGGAGGTTGTGAGGCAAGAAACGATCACGGAAGACACTAGGGAAGACACAAAGGACATCTAGACAGGAAAGAGCAAGAGGACAAAGAAGGCGAGCAAGGAACGAAGGGGAGGTGCCAAACTTGATGCTTACTCAGGTGAGATCGGCTACGTTCTGGCGAAGGTCTCCTGGCTTCGCTGACTCTTTATGCCGCTCCCTCTCGTCAGGCCCAGGTGCACTGATGAGTGATTGCCTCCAGCCTTGTCGCTGCGTGGGCGTGCTGCGCCCAGCGCAAGCGTGTCCAAGTTAGCAGCCAGAGGAGGAATTGTGACACTCAGAAGCATGAGAGACACGGGTTTGAATCCGCGCCGTGACAGTAATACATGTAATACACACACAATACTTACATTTTATAGTGTAACACTGAATTTAGGCCCAAAACATGTAAAATGTTTATAAAAAGTAAAACAAAATCTGCAATGCTGCAAGATTTGAAGCCTGATGTAGCGAGGGACGATAAAAAAGATCCTTGAAACATTGCAACTTTTACCGCAACTAAGGAAAAGCTGGAATTGTGTCATGTTCGTGGGTTGCTTTGTAGCAATGGTCGTGTTCTCAGGATGCGGAAGAAAAGGCAAGAAGCTGCAGAAGCAGCTTGCAGGTACGAATCTTTTAATCAAATTAGGCAAAACACAAAGCAGCGTGTTGCTGGGAAACTTACATGAAGCAAAAGGCAAAAATGTAGCTCTTAACATAGCATGAAAAACAGAGGTTG
Source organism: Nerophis ophidion (assembly GCF_033978795.1). Lineage (NCBI taxonomy): Eukaryota > Metazoa > Chordata > Actinopteri > Syngnathiformes > Syngnathidae > Nerophis > Nerophis ophidion. The sequence continues at coordinate 26,447,497 of NC_084625.1, read as the reverse complement.
TGGAGTAAAGCCAACATAACAGTTGCCAAAAGTGAACAATGGACCTGCACCGAATGATCTGCGAGACGGGTACTTAAGGATGCGTGATGTGTGTTAACAGGAGGTGGGGGCACTAATCAATAAACCGAAATTGGTGTGTGTATTCAGCTCACCTAGCAACTAGAGCGTAAACAATGGCAGGCGAGGAGTAGCTGGGAACAGAACAAAACACGAAAAAACGTGAACATCACAACAAAACCAACACAAGACGTGACCCGTAGTTACAGGTGATGACAAATTCAGGCATTTTAGGCTGCAACAATCACAAAACAAGCCTGCAAAATCTTGAAGGGACATGCTCATTAGCATTAAAGCTACAGGCACACCACAGGGATGACTGAGACCCTGTCTACATCAAGCCGGATAACTCCCTGAACCAATAATTATTTAGCCTAAGTCTCGTGTCAGCCACACTAAATCGTCGTTTAAGGTCCCCCTCCTTGGATAATTTTTTACACAGGTAAGTGCGCCATGTATTTCTTTAATCTCTGGCTCTTAGCTTTGTATCGACTCATTGATCATTTACAAACTGAGTTCGGCGAGGAAGTGACGCCAGAAAGACCGTGCCCCACTCAGGAAGTGATGTCAGAGAGGACGCCTCACAGTCAGCTTCATCACAACCTGTTCCCCCTCGGAGGTAAACACTAGAAATATGGAGGCGAATCATCCAGACATGCCCGTGTTTCCCCTTCATCTACATGTACAGACGCTTGTGGAAATTCCACATGAATACCTGAAGAGAAAGCGATTGCAGCTATTTGGGATACAACACTTCTCAGACGGCAAGAAAGCTTTCCAATGTCCAGGTCAGCTGTGATGCAACTTACCGAAAAACTTTGTCTATTTGTCGAAGGAGAGACAACGAGAATGCGGGTTACCGTGGATGTGGTTAAAAAAGGTAGCGTGTGCTTTGTATTACCTGGCTGACCAGGGATGACGAATGAAAACATTAGTCTTAGGGGACGGCGTGGCGAAATTGGGAGTGTGGCCGTGCCAGCAATCTGAGGGTTCCTGGTTCAATCCCCACCTTCTACCATCCAAGTCACGTCCGTTGTGTCCTTGAGCAAGACACTTCACCCTTGCTCCTGATGGGTCCTGGTTATTCCGTGTATCTGCAGCTCCCGCCATCAGTGTGTGAATGTGTGTGTGAGAATGGGTGAATGTGGAAATAGTGTCAAAGCGCTTTGAGTTCCTTAAAAAAACGGTAGAAAAGTGATATACAAGTACAACCCATTTACCATTAACCATAATATCGAATGCATTTGTACTGGCAAAGCAAACTGTATCAGTTATTGTCCGCCGTGTATGTCGCGGACTCAACGTCTAGGTCCAGAGTATATAAAGTCGCCAAAAAGGAATGGACAATGAAGGTGAAGGCAAAATAGTGATGAGTGTCCTCACCAGATATCTAGATCCCTAGATTGATTGATGTAAAATGTTCTTTATCACATTGTTTACTTTTATGTGTCTAATAAAGATTTGATTAATTTATGATGTTTAGGGTGTGATTCACTACAATAGGGCCCCACAGCACACTGGATTCCAGTTACCGTATTTCCTTGAATTACTGCCGGGGCGCTAATTATTTTAAAACCCCTTCTCACTCCTGCGCTTACCAAAGGCATGCGGTAAAAGTAAGCATGCGCTAATTATTTTAAAACATCTTCTCACTGCGGCACTTACCAAAGGCATGCAGTAAAAATTTGAGTGTGATGTAAGCTTGGACCTTAAATCCTACTGAATAGCTCTTAATCTTCTTCCCTTTATACGATTTCAAATTATCGGTATTGAAATCAGCCTCCTTCATTTTGAAAATGATGACAGGGGAAGTGTCACTCGTGACGTCACGAGTTTGACCAGGCGGTAATACTAAGCATGCGATAATTATTTTACGGAGCGAGTTTGACCCGGTAGTAATTCAAGGCAAGCGCATACTATATGCCCTGCGGCAATTCAAGGAAATACGGTAATTGAAATACCACAACACTGGATATCCAGATAATTTACACTTAATTCAAAAACTTCTACACAAAGCAACACTGGAGCAACACTATGATGTGCGCATTTTCCGCACATGCATATTAGGTCACGTTGTGCCGGTGGGCGTAGGGGGTCTTGAACGACCATTGTGTGTGTAGACAAGGATACAAGGATAGGTGGGATTTATCCTGGATAACCTTCGTGTAGAAGGGGCCTAAAAGTACTTTCAAACTAAATTCCAGCATCAGTGCAAGATATCGGGGAACCAACTTCCAGTAAACAATTGTGCGGCCTCTGAGACTTACTTGAAATTGTTCAAAAATAAAATACCACGGGACCTTTAACACATAATTTCAGATTTGACCATCTTTTAATGCACACAGGCACTAATCCAACGCTAATATTTGTATTGCGCGGAACATTAACGTGGAAGTTCATGCTTCTTTGAAACATGGGAAGTTGGCAGATGTGCTGCGGAAAAGAAAAAAAAAAAAAAGAAGAGGACCAAGGCAAACATGAGAGGAATGCTCTCCATCAGTCCAAGCTGCTCCTCTTACTTACCCGCCATGGAGTGTGTAATTACTGCACAATTAAAGTGCTGGTGACGCTGATGACCGTGCTCAGCTGCACAAGAAGAGGGGAGGCCGTGGAGAAAGAGAAGGGCAGAGTTGTTATCAAAGCAACATTAGGAATGTTCTTTCAGCTAGGAGGAAAAACAGCTGTTGAGGATTGCCCCTCAAGGTACATCTTTTATTTTTTTTGCTGTCTGTCTTCTTCTGCTCAAACCACAGGAATGAAGACACTATAGTGACGCAGTAATCACTCAGCCAACATACTGTGAATACAAACATTCTACAACAAATCTTGCCTTTCTATATACATTTATTATTGTTATATGTTGATGATAACAGTGTCAAGTCATATGTTTAGCTCAGGGCTGCCCGTGTGTGCTTTGTGGTAAACCTCACCGCACATTTCTGGCCTGAAGTTGTTACTGTTTGCACCTCTTGTTTAACTATAGCAATGCCACTGGTGGCTATTTCAGATTTTATTTGCACAATAAAAAGTCTGACTATAACTCAAAGGTGTGCAAAAAAATGTATTGTGTTTAAATTGGGTTCTCAATACATTCTAAATTTGTGTTATTTTCTGATCCGGGTTTTATGCTACCGATTCCGATACAGATCATCCATGAGTGACATCAGCCAATATCAATGACAAGTATTAACTGTAAATATGTATTTTATTATAATTTATTTATAATAAATTCACGCTTAGCGCAGCACACCCATCTAGTGACAAGCCTGCAGACAATCTGTAATCAGCACACCAAAGTTGATAAGATGGAGCGGATGGAGCGGCATAAAGACCAGCGGACTTGAAGAACCTTTGCCAGAACGTCGCTAACCTTCCATTAAGCATCACGTCTTGCATTTTCTTCCCCGTGCTTTACTCGCCTTTGTTTTGCTCTCGCTCTCTCTCTCTCTCTCTCTCTCTCTCTCTCTCTCTCTCTCTCTCCCCCCGTGTCTCCATGGTTCATGTCCCTTGTGTCTTCCACAGCGACTCCCCTGTCTTCCGTGATCGTGACTTGTCACCTGACATTCATCCAGATCCCTGACGGCCTCCCTCGATCCACGACCTCCCTGCTCGGACCCAGACCACGCTGCCTCACTCCTGCCCTCGACCTTTTGCCTGTCCACAAACTGCCTCTACGCCGTACCCCTCTTGATTCGACGAAAGATACAACAAACATTCACAGACAACAAACCCTGGTAACCTTTACATTATTAATATTTCACATAGTCTACACTCATTCACTTAGAGTGGCATACACACGCCACATAATCATCAAAGGTTTAAATTAACCTTTTGAAACTGCAGTTCTACCCTGGTTGTCGCCTCCTTCCCTTCTCAGTAGACAACAAAGAGTGCTATTAACAGTTAAACAGAATCAACACAATATTCAAACCAGTTCTTTATTCTCTTATATTGCATACAATCAAGTCAATAGTACACAATAACTAAAAAGCTAAAATGACCATCTACTACTTATTTAAATCCTTAGTTTTCAGGCTAAAGTTTTAATCTTACTGTGTCCAGGAAGTTTTCTCATTAATTTTCTTTAACAACACCTTTGTGAAAATAAAACTCTGGACTTCTGAAAGCACTTATTTTTGTGTTGTTTCAAGCTGGCTTAGCAACAAACATGCCCGCTCCCGACTTGCTCATACTCGGTGTGAAGCATGTTTAGCCTCGTCCACTAGTGATAATTGTACATAATTATCCTACTTAAGATACTAAGAAAGGCAGTTTATTTTACGCAATAGAGGCGATTAATATTGATTTAACAGAGCGGCTCCACATCCTGTAAAGAAATACACAGTTAGCTGATAGCTGCCTTTGACAGTCGATTGGCCAAGAATACATTCAGCATCAGCCAGAAGTTGTCAGCATTAAAAAGCAGTAATCACATAATTTTCCACGAAAATCAGCCGATACTGATCGGTGGCCGATTGATCGGCACATCCCTAACTTACACATATTATGGACAGTTGGTCAACAGCTAACAATTATCAATTCATATTTGGATGGGAGAATCTCTTATTGAATGTACCTAACTCTCCCTTTTCAATTATATTTTTTTAATTGTGTACTAATGCAATGCTTCATTATGCATTGCATTAGTGGGTGTTTTTTTTTATCTGATACTGTACACTTTTCATTCTCTTTCTGGGTTTGGTTTCCTGCCTTGGGGGGTACGGATAAAAACGAGCAACTATGCTACAATCTGGCAGAAGTATACGATTGTTCATTATTTACACTGTCCTATCACACAAACAAACAAACAAATAAATAAATACATTAAAAAAACAAAGACACTGTTGTGCTATTGTGTCTTCATAATGGTAGATTATTTACTATAGTAGGGCTGCTGCTATCGATTATTGTAGTAATCGAGTAATCTATCGATTAATTAGTTATATTAATCGAGTAATTAGATAAAACACACGTTATAGAAGGGGTGTCCAAAGTGGGACAGGGGGCCATTTTTTGGCCAGCAACTTGTTTTTTATTTTACATGTTTTAGAAGTTAAACTAATTCAATTACATTTAAAACTAACAATTATTTGCTTTGTCACCTAACACAGAAGCTAAAATAACAATGGTTCCATTCAAATAGCTTAGCAAATATTGATGGCCATTGAATTGGTTTTAGCATCTTTAATGTAAAAAAATGCATGCTAACACCGTTTAAATAAGAAAATCTCATTTCAGTAGGCCTTTAAATTTTTTGTCAGCGGCCCTCAGTGGAAAGGTTAGGGAACATAGTTCATTTTTATTCTTGCTATAGCTTTCATTCTTTTTTTTCTTTTTTTTTTATAAGAAATGCACATCATCAACGTGAAAATTTCACTTTTAAAAAGTGTGTATTTTAGAAAAAAGATTTAGTAAAAAAAACAACCTCTCAGCTGTTTGACACCACACCGATCACGGCAAAACCCTGCAATCCCTCTCATGTGCACTGTGTGGAAACTATTGTGGAGAGGCGGAGCCAACGGGCTGACGGATGGCGGCAAGAGGGCGGAGGACGCGGCGGAGCAGAGAGGCGGGGCTTTCCGCGAGCGACTCAGCCACAATTTGACTCAGGTGAGTGGCACACACACCTGCACACAGTTAACTGATCTCCTCCTGCTGTATAAAAGGGGAGAAGGAGGAGAGATCAAGAGAGGAGTTGGAGAGCCTGCAGGAGCGGATGAAGAGCGATCGGAGAGAGACGGAAAGGAGAGACGGAGCGCACGACAACGACGCGGCCGACTGAAGGAGAGCGAGGAGCGAGGAGCGAGGAGCGAGGAGCGAGGAGCGAGCAGCGGACGGAAAGGGTGAAAAGCAACCCGGCAAAAGACACTATCATTGAAAGAATAAAAGAGTCGAACCTGCTCAAAAGCATGTCCTTCCATGGTGATCTGCTGAACCCGAGCGACGACGGCTTAAGACGGTCACAACTATGTATGAGTATTTAATGTTTCGGGCGCTTCATTGAGTCGGGATTTTATAAATCTTTATTTGTTACACTTGTAGCGTTTCCACAGAAACCAGTTGAGAGGCGTAGTACACTTGCTGTCTTTATTGTTAGACACGTAACAGGCTACTGTGGGGCGTAATCACCGCCAAAGGCACATTTATATATCTCTCTAGTATTGCTAAACTTATCTCCCGTGCGTCTGTCTCTCCCGCTCTAAAACCTCCGACCTCTTCACTTCCGCATCCCAACATCACAGCACTCTCCCTCCTATTCCCTCACCCAATCACAGACAACCCCCAGCATGCAACTCTGAACATGTTGCCTTCACTGGCACTCTGTAAACTTCAGTGTCATACAACAGTACATGAAACTAAGTACGTGAAAGTTGACACATTAACATTAACATCTCCCCTTAACTCAACCCGTTACACGACACCCCCTCTTCAAAGTCCCTCGCCCCCGAGGGAGCACACAAAGTCTCTCAGGTGCCTGGGAGGTCTGACGTCTCTCCGGAGGCGCCTTGGGGGGGAAAGGGGTCCCGAGATAGGCACAGGGTGGGGGGTTAACAGTCCATTATGGGGGGGGTCAGACAGGACAGGTCCCTTGGTGGGGAAGTGGAAAGCAGACTGTCCATTGGTGGTGGGGTGGGGTGGGGGGGGGGGCGGTCCATTGATGGTGGAGTGGGGGGAAGACAGTCCATTGGTGGGGGCGTGGGGAGTGTCTGGGGTAGTGTCCAAGCTGTCTCGCGTTCCGCCCCCTTGTCCCGGGGGAACGGCCGTTCCCCGGTAGGGGGCCAGTCTTTCACGGTGTATGGCAACTTTTCTACCTCTTGGTGGCAGCTGTACTCGATATACGACCTCACCTAGTCTCTCTAGGACCCTGCAGGGTCCCACCCACTTACTGTCCAGCTTCGGGCACCTGCCCTTCTGTCTCAAGGGGCTGAACACCCAGACCAGTTCTCCAGTACTAAAATGTCGCCCTTTGGCATGCACGTCATAGTTCCTCTTTTGTCTTGCTCCTGCGCTCCTTAACTGCTCTCTGGCGAACTCGTGAGCAGACTCTAGGCGGTCCTGCAGCTTCCTGGCATATTCGGGCCCCGGGGGGTCCGCTGGGCTGTCGGGCGGCTTGCCCACCATCAGCTCAGCCGGGGTCCTGATCTCCCTGCCGAGCATGAGAAGGGCCGGGGAGCAGGAGGTGGAGTCTTGGGCGGCGGACCGGTACGCCATCAACACCAGGGGGACATGAGTGTCCCAGTCACGTTGGTGTTTGGCTGTCACTATGGCCAGCTGCTGCGCCAACGTGCGGTTGAATCTTTCGACCAGTCCGTCGCTCTGCGGGTGGAGGGGTGTAGTGCGTGTCTTGTGGGAGCCCAGTTGTTCACACATGGCCGTAAATACGCGGGACTCGAAGTTCCTTCCCTGGTCTGTGTGGATGACTTCGGGGACCCCAAGTCTGCTAAACATCCCCTCCACCAGCGGATCCACTATGGTTCCTGCCTCTTGGTCCGGCAGGCAGTATGCTTCTGGCCACTTAGTGAAGTAATCCATGGCCGTGAGGATATAACGGTTACCTCTCCCCGAGCGGGGAAACGGTCCGAGAACGTCGATCCCCACTCTCTCCATGGGGCAGCCCGCTGGGAACTGTTGAAGCTGGGCGTGCGATCTGTCGGTGGGGCCTTTACGCGCCGTGCAGCTGTCACAGCGGCGGCAATAGTCCTTCACGTCCCGCCCATGCTGCCCCCAGTAAAACCCCTGACGTAGGCGGCGGAGTGTTTTGCCAACCCCGAAGTGACCAGAGCCGGGAGTTCCGTGCACTGCCTGTAACACTGTTTCGCGTAGGGCCCTGGGTACGACCACCTGCCACAGTGTCTCTCCTGTAGCAGCCTCCCTCCACCCCCTCTGAAGCACCCCGTCACACACACGCAGGTTTGAGAACATATTCCAAAGCCCCTTCGTGGCCCTGGAGTAAAGCCCAACTTCTCCCCATGGGGGTCGACGTTGAGCTGTCGTCCACGTGAGCACCGGTCTGTTGTCATTGTCCTCTTCCTGTTTGAGCCTCCACTCTGCTGTGTCCACAGCTGTTAGTCCCACCGACGCACATTTCACCTCGTCTTGCTGCTGCTCGCTTTCTCGTGTCTCCCTTTTCTCACAGTAGCGGCAGTTGTCGGCGGCGCAGGGTCGGCGGGAAAGTGCGTCCGCATTCCCATGTTGTTTCCCCGGCCTGTAGACCATGGTGAAGTCGCACGACTGTAACAGTTCGATCCAGCGTGCCAGCTGGCCCTCCGGCTCCCTGAAGGACATGAGCCACTGTAAGGCTGCGTGGTCGGTCCTAATTGTGAAGTGGAGGCCCCCGAGTTAATATTTGAAATGTTTGATAGCACTGACCACGGCAAGGAGTTCCCGCCTGGTGACGCAGTAACGACGTTCGTGCTTATTGAATGTCCCACTATAGTACGCAACCACTCTTTCCCCTTCGGGGGTCACCTGGGACAGCACGGCCCCCGTGCCGACGTTGCTGGCGTCCGTGTCAAGCACGAAGGGCAGGGTGGGGTCAGGGGGGACAAGAATCGGGGCCTCCAGGAGGGCCTTCTTAAGTGAGGTGAACGCTGTCTGGCACTCCTCTGTCCAGACAAACTTTTCTTTCGGCCGCTGTAGCCGGAACAGGGGCGCAGCTATGCTGGAGAAACCCCTCACGAACCTCCTGTAGTAGGAGGTCAGCCCTGTGAAGCTCTTCAGTTCGGAGATAGAGCTGGGGGTGGGCCAGTCCTGCACAGTCTGCACTTTCTCTTCCATGGTGCTGACGCCGCCAGCCCCCAGCCTGTGACCCAGGAACCTGACCTCCCGTCTCATAAAGCAGCACTTCTGGGGGTGCAGCCTCAATCCTGCTGCTGCCACTCTCTCCAGCACGCGCCTGAGGCTCCTAAGGCCTGACTCAAACGATACCCCGTGGACCAGGATGTCGTCTAGATAAACGACACACTCCTGGCGGGGGATCCCAGCCAGCACCCTGTCCATTAGTCTCTCGAATGTAGCGGGTGCGTTACAGAGGCCAAATGGAAGGACCTTGAACTGCCACAAGCCCCCGTTGGTGATGAAGGCGGTCTTGGGCCTGGCCGCGGGGGTGAGGGGAACCTGCCAGTATCCGCTGCGCAGATCTAGTGAGGTGAACCAGGAAGACCCAGCCACTGTATCCAGGGCCTCGTCGATTCGTGGGAGGGGGTAAGAGTCTTTTCTTGTTACGTTGTTGAGTGGTCTGAAGTCCACACAAAACCGCCAGTCTTCTTTGGACTTTTTAGGCACCATGACTACTGGGGCGGCCCAAGGGCTGGTGGAGGGTTCGATGAGTCCTGCTCGCTGCATGTCCTGTAATGCTTTGTCTGCTGCCGCCTGTCGAGCCAGGGGAAGGCGTCGGGGCCTCATTCTAATGGGCGGGGCATCCCCTGTGTCAATGTCGTACCGGATTAGATCAGTTTGGCCCACGTCATCCTTCGATAGTGAGAAACAGTCTTTATACTCCAGCAGGAGCTGCCACAGCAACCCCTGTTCGATGTGAGTCAGTCCGTCACAGTTCTTCTGCCACACCTCTCTCACGGCCGCGACTCTCTCTTCACTGTCAGGCGGTGTGGCAGGTGTTGGGCGACCGTGGGGGTGTGCGGTGGGCGGGGTGGAAGGCAGCTCGGGCGGCCTGTAGGGGGGGTTGCAGTCGAGGGCTGGAATTGTGGTGGGTCGATGTGGTTCTGTGGCGGGTGAGGAGGGGGGCGGTGTGGTCGGCTCACAGAGGAAGACAGGGCCTGCAGCCATGCTTGATGTCACCTGTGTCGTCCGCACCGCGACCGCGTGAGCAGTGTTGTAGTTCGGCCGGGATGGTTGTCTTGACATCTGTACGACATGTCCGTCTGGGAATGTAAGCGTTCCCCTCCTGGTGTTAATAACACAGTCCATCAGTTCAAGAACATCCAACCCTAGTATGCAGTCCTCCAGGTCCGCGACCCACACTGGGCAGCGAACCATCTCTCTCCCCACCCCCACAGTCTCCACCGCCTCCCCCACCATGGGGGCCCGGTCCCCGGTGACCGTCTGGAGCTTCACTAAGGTGGGCCAGACTGTGGTTCCTCTTCCCAGCACATCAGGTCTTACCAGGGTGGCTGACGAACCCGTGTCCACCAGTGCAGAGCAGCATGTCTCCCCGAATGTCACTGGGGCGTACCAACAGTTCCCCGTCCCAGTCCGGCCCAGCATCACGACCTGCACCTGTTGGCCCCCTGTATCCTCCAGTGTTGTATCCCCGCCCGTTCGGGGTTGGGACGCTGTCCCGGGGAACCGCACCGTCCCGGCTATGCGTTCCCCGCGTCGTTTCCCTGGTCTTTAGGGGCGTTGGGGCACTGCCGGGCCAGAGGGCCAGGTTTTCCGCACGCCCAGCAGACCCTTGTGCGCCCCCAGGGGCGCTGTTCTCCCCGTAGCGAAGCAGCCCGCACCAGCTGCGTCAGTTCCTCCGCCCAGGCAGGCGCTGTGTCGACCCTTTCAGGTACGCTCGCGGCCCTCACCCTCAGTGCATTGTCCAGCGTGGAGGTGGGGGGGCCAGTACCCAGCATCTCTCTCTCTGAAGCCAGCTCCAAAGCCTCCAGGAGGGACTTGGGGTGAGCCAGCAGCGTTTGAATACGCAGGTCGCCCGGTGACAGCGCCTGCAGGAAATGGTCACGAGCTAATTCGCTCTGTATGGCGGGGGGCATGTGGGCGTAGGTGCGGTGGACCAGCCCTTCAATGTCATTGGCGAGATCTCTTAATGGCTCCCCGGCCCGTCTCTGTCGGCTGCACAGCTCGGAGCGAAGTAAGCTAGCCGCGGAACATTGTCCAAACCTCCTCTTTAATGCTCCCACTAAAGCATCATAGTCACTCCTGTCTTCTGGGCTCAGCAGCAGCAGGCTTGACAGAGCATCCCCGGTGAGGCACATAGCTAGCTGAAGAGCTTTCATTTCTGTGGACCACCTGCCGGCCCGGGCTAACAGTTCGAACTGGGCGTGAAAAGCTTCCCAGTCAGCCTTGCCATTATACCTGGGGGTTTTCACCGAGGGCGGGGCGACATTTTCCGTCCTGACGGCGGCTGGCTCTCCACCTGCGGCACGTCCAGCTCCGAGACGGGCGGAGGAGCTGAACCCGGCATCAGCGGCCATCTGAGCAGTCGTTCTCCTCACCCTCTCTCTCTCAGCCGCATCCCAGCCTCCGACAGCGCCGTATCGCTCCGGCACCCCGGCTCCCTCCTCCCGCTTCACTTTTTTTTTGTACTCCATTTCTCACCGGAGTGTGGACGCTGTGTCCTCCGTCCTTCTGTGTCCACACGTGTGTAACGGTGGTGTGTAGCGTCCCTTTTCTCTTCTCACCGTCTTTTTTTTCTTCTGACACCAGTGTAGCGTTTCCACAGAAACCAGTTGAGAGGCGTAGTACACTTGCTGTCTTTATTGTTAGACACGTAACAGGCTACTGTGGGGCGTAATCACCGCCAAAGGCACATTTATATATCTCTCTAGTATTGCTAAACTTATCTCCCGTGCGTCTATCTCTCCCGCTCTAAAACCTCCGACCTCTTCACTTCCGCATCCCAACATCACAGCACTCTCCCTCCTATTCCCTCACCCAATCACAGGCAACCCCCAGCATGCAACTCTGAACATGTTGCCTTCACTGGCACTCTGTAAACTTCAGTGTCATACAACAGTACATGAAACTAAGTACGTGAAAGTTGACACATTAACATTAACATCTCCCCTTAACTCAACCCGTTACACACTCATTAAACGATTAATCGAAGCAACTGAATACGAATCAAAACTTTTTTATTAATGAAAATGATGCAGCACTAGCTCAACTTCTACAAAGTAGGTGTCACGATCCGCTATTCGGATCGTTTATTGTTTTGCCGTTTATATGTGTTTGTTCATGTTTAGTTCTGGACTCTGCCGATTCGTTGTGTTTGAGCACTTCCCCGTTTAGTCACCATTGCAACGTAGTGTGCTCCTCCTCATGGGCTCCTGTCACACACCTGTTTTTGATTATTATTTGTGTATTTAAGCCCACCTGATTCCTCAGTTCGTCCTCGGCTCATTATTTGCTAACGGCAACAATCACGTATGTATCCTCTGCTTATCTCTGCTTTAGTTGTGCTAAGTTCCGTCTTAGCTTCGTGTGCGTTCGGCACGTCACCGTTTTGGAACCCTTTTTGTATCCTGCTAAGTTTAGTGTTAGCTTCCGTGCGTAGGCACGCGCTTTATTTTTCCACTTTTGTGTCAGTGTTCTTTTGTTTGATTACATTAAAATCAGTTTCTTACCTGCACTCCTGCTGACTGGTCGTTGTGCATCCACGAAGTGGCAACTCCGCGCAACAAGTGCGCGGAATACGTGACAGTAGGTAGGCAATTATTGAAGGCAAACACATCAATACACCATAAATCAGTGCCACACAATAGACCGAATTATTGATATGCATCCAATCCAATCTACTTTATTTATATAGCACATTTAAACAACAATAACGTTTCCAAAGTGCTGCACAGCCATGTTAAAAACAATATAAAAAAATAATAATAAACTATTATGCTCTACCAATGACTGAATAAAAACAAAAAATAAATAAATATAAAACCAATAAAAACAATATAAAAACAAATATGATTAAAAACTATTTTAAAGGATAAAATCAATTAAAACAGTAAAATAGAAATCAAAGTGTATAAAAAACACAGAACAGAGGACCACACAACTCACGTAGTGTTAAAAGCCAAAGAATAAAAGTGGGTCTCAAGACCAGACTTAAAACACTCCACTGTGGAAGCAGTTATAACATGGAGGGGCAGAGTGTTCCAGAGCTTAGGGCCGACCACAGAGAAGGCCCTGTCTCCCCTGGTCTTAAGTCTGGTCTTGGGCACCAGGAGCTGGAACTGGCTCTCGGACCTCAGAGCGCGCGCAGGAGTGTAAATTTGGATGAGGTCCGAGATATATTGAGGTGCCAGTCCATGTAAAGATTTAAAAACAAACAGCGATGTTTTAAAATCAATTCTAAAATGAACAGGGAGCCAGTGCAAACTCTGAAGAATTGGGGTTATATGCTGGCGTTTCCTGGTCCCTGTTACAAGTCGTGCTGCCGCGTTCTGGACTAACTGCAACCGGGAGAGAGCTTTTTGGCTAATGCCAGCATGAAGTGCATTGCAGTAGTCCAGGCGACTTGAAATAAAAGCATGCACAACTTGTTCAAAAAGGTTAAAAGTTAAAAACGGTTTAACCTTTAATAAAAGACAAAGGTGATAAAAACACGATTTTAAACCGGCATTGACTTGTCTAGTTTAAAATCGCTGTCTATAGTGACGCCAATATACATATATTAGTGTTGTCTTGATACCAATATTTTGGTATCAATACCAAAATATATTTAGACACGATTGATACTTTTTTAAATAAAGGGGACCACAAAAAAATTGCATTTTTGGCTTTATTTTTTAACAAAAGTCTTACGGTACATTAAACATATGTTTCTTATTGCAAATTTGTCCTTAAAAAAAATAGTGAACATACAAGACAATTTATCTTTTGTAGTAAGTAAGCAAACAAGGGGCTCCTAAGTTAGCTGCTAATATATGCAGTAACATATTGTTTTTTATCATACCATATTATTTGGTCGAAATTATTAAAGACAAGTGGTAGAAAATGAATTATTAGTCTACCTGTTCATTTACTGTTAATATCTGCTTACTTTCTCTTTTAACATGATATATCTACTCTTCTGTTAAAATGTAATAATCACTTATTCTTCTGGCGTTTGATACATTAGTTTTGGATGATACCACACATTTAGGTATCAAGTTGATACCAAGTTGTTACAGGATCATACATTGGTCATATTCAAAGTCATCATGTGTCTCGGGACATATTACCTGAGATCATAAACATAAAATATATTTTTTTAAAAACGGAAGGAAATTTTGTGATGCTAAAAAAAAACGATGTAATCATAGTAGTATCGATTAGATACGCTCCTGTACTTGGTATCATTACAGTGGATGTTAGGTGTAGATCCACCAAAGGCGTTTGTTTACATTCAGCAACGACGTCATTAGCGGTGATGCCGGTGAGCTACGGTGTGTAGTCAAGCATTCCTTGTCCTGCAGGGATGATACTTGTAAGAAACTTACTTTGTCACCATGGAGACCAGGATTAGTGATTTAGAAGTCGCTACACAACTGCAGACTGCGGTTCATACTTACCAACCCTCCCGGATTTTCCAGGAGACTCCCGAAATTCAGCGCCTCTCCCGAAAACCTCCCAGGACAAATTTTCTCCCGAAATTCAGGCGGAGTTGGAGGCCACGCCCCCTCCAGCTCCATACTGACCCGAGTGACGTGTCGACAGCCTGTTTTCACGTCCGCTTTCCCACAATACAAACAGAGTGCCTGCCCAATGATGTTATAACTGTAAAATGATCGAAGGCGAGATCTTGGTTTCTTATGTGGGTTTATTGTCAGGCAGTCTCATTAACGTCCTCCCAGAGCGCCAACAACACACAACAACAGCAGTCAAGTTTTCCTCTACCGTAAAGCAGTTCGTCTGCCGTAAACAGCAATGTTGTGACACTCTTAAACAGGACAATACTGCCATCTACTGTGGATGCATATGTGACAATAACATCTACGGCTTTTAGAGCAGTGGTTCTCAACCTTTTTTCAGAGATGTACCCCCTGTGAACATTTTTTAATTCAAGCACCTCGTAATCAGAGCAAAGTATTTTTGGTTGAAAAAAAAAAAGATGAAATAAAATACAGCACTATGTCATCAGTTTCTGATTTATTAAATTGTATAACAGTGCAAAATATTGTTCATTTGTGTTGGTCTTTCTTGAACTATTTGGGAAAAAAATAAATAAAAATAACTAAAAACTTGTTGAAAAATAAACAAGTGATTCAATTATAAATAAAGTTTTCTAAACATACTGCGATGAGGTGGCGACTTGTCCAGGGTGTACACCGCCTTCCGCCCGATTGTAGCTGAGATAGGCACCAGCGCCCCCCGTGACCCCAAAGGGAATAAGCGGTAGTAAATGGATGGATGGATAGCTGTAAATATACTCCTCCCCTCTTAACTACGCGCCCAACCCCGCCCACCCCCGCCCCACCCCCAACCCCCGACCACCCCTCTTACCCCCCACCACCCGAAATCGGAGGTCTCAAGGTTGGCAAGTATGCTGCGGGTGGACATTAGCCGCTAGCTAGCTGGCTAGCCATGTCTTATAGCACCTCTTCCTGAGGGCATTTCCGTGTTATAACTTCACCTTTGTTAGTTTTTAAGCCAAAATGCGTCCGTTCTCCCTATTCTGTCTACACACTGTGTCTCCTTGTAAGTAATCTGGGATTGTGCGCTGCCAAACATGCTCGTTTTCTTGTAAACCAGCAATGATATGACGGCAACAGGGGGTCAGTGGGGTGGTTGAACGATTCTTTTTAGAGGCGGTATAGTATCGAATATGATTCGGTTGTATCGCGGTGCTATACTAATGGTGTACTGTATATATATATATATATATATATATATATATATATATATACACACACACGTGTATTTCTGCCCTTGGGAGAGTTTAGTTATCCTGTTCCTTCCTTTTGTAATCGAGCTACTGTGTCTAACACTTCCCTGGTGTATCATTAAAGGTTGTCTAAGTCTACGTTTGGAGCTAAGTCTAAGTCTATTCGGCCCAGCCTATAATGCACTCACTGGCCGCAACATTAGGCACACCTGCACAAAGAAAATGGTGTACAGTGGGGTTTTGGTTACATATATATCTACAGAAGAGTGTAAAAAAAAATGGGAACAGCCACTGAAAACCACCACAAAAATCAATGTCTTTACCACATTTGAAGTCAAAACGTCTCAGGGTAGATACATTCCAATAAAAGTATGGAATGGACACGGTGTGGTTTGCGTCAGCACACCTTGTCCTGTGGTCGTCATCTCGGCTTGGGCTTGTGTTCAGACAACAGCAGGCTGTTGAGTTTGATGACAATGTTGGCAAAGTCCGTGAGTTCCACAAAGTCGGAGGTGATGATGTTGACCCCGCCTGTGCCCGGCTTCTGAGCCTCCACCCAGGACATGATAGCTGGGAGGTTTCTGCTTCGCCCAAAGAAAAAAAAACAGGCTTCACTCCACATTTTGAAATAAAACTTGGAGCTAATCGGTTAACCCATCTTAATAAAATAAGTACACACATATACACAAAAATGTTAAATATTTCTTGTCACTGGCAGAACAAAACCAGGAAGTAAGTGTGTTTATCCAAAGTCGAGAAACAATCCCGCATCCTCAAAGGTGCTGAATTAGTCCACCTCATGTCTCACCAGCATTACTGTCTGCTCCTTTTTAATGTCAACATAAGGCATGTTGTTCCTAAAATGGATTAGGAGCATTGTGAATAATCCCTAATAGAATAAAGTGATCATAGGATATTTTTGAGGTCCTAATCTGTGTATATCTGCTGATAGAGTGCCTTATACCAGTACTGCATGACAAAGACATGATATACAGAATATGGACAAGGATATTATTTTTTACTGACTTACTATGGGCTACAATGGCTAGGTGTCTCTGTCCATGCAAAAGAACTTGCAAACATTTTCTGGTCCACAACAACTCCAAATCTCTTACCTTTCCACCAGGTAATTACGCAGACCCCAAACCAGACCTCTGGCCACAGTGTTGACACGGGGCGTAAGAATGGCCTGGGAGACATGAAAGGATCCCTGCTGAGCTCTTTGCTTCAGTGTGCTTTCCAGGAACTAAACAGAAAAAGTTAGGTGAAAAATCAATTTCTGCAATCCATTATACAAAATCAACTGTTTTCTCAACTTGTATATATTAAGTGTATACATTTCTTATTCCAACAGAAATTCATATGAACTATTAAACCAATTTAATCTAAATTAACTGCTTTGCAAAAAATAGGCAAGTCACTGCACATATTCGTCTGCAGTTTTTAAAGACATACAAAAATGTGAGGCTGACATTTTTTTTAATTGAACTCGCGAGCCACCGGTTGAAAATGATGAAAAAGAGAGGACCTAAAATGGAACCTTGATGAACACCACTAGTATAACTAAACAATTTCAACCATTGAAATGGATGCTAACAGCATCTGAAGTAAACAAGCTTAGTTACAAAAATCCATCCATTTTCTACTGCTTGTCCCCTTTCACACCGAATATCAACCTTAATCAAATAAAGTGAGAGAGAAGTAATTATTAATATCAAACGGCAAGTTTTAGAGTGATTTCCGTCTAAACTTTGCTGCACTGTTTCTAACTGCTTTATGGCACCACTCTTTTTGTGAGGATGGAAACACGTTAGTATAATGTGTTGTTGTTTTTTTTTGAAGATGGTAGCATTTATGATACATAATTACCCCTGGGTATTTGTGTATTCAATGACTAAGTAGCCCAAGGACAACAGAACTGTTAAGCTCTCATGATTGATTTGCTAATCAGTGCGGTACTTCACATAAACAAATTATATTCGATAATGCTATTTTCTTTCAGTGGCATGCCGCACCTCATCCAGGGTTGCACCGATTATACATTTTAATTATACAATTATAATGTGAGTAATAATCATGATCATCAAAATTATTACGCATGGATTCATTTCCACATCAAAAAATGTATACTTTAAAATCATGTATACCTTCATCGGAGATTGAGGTGTGATATTTATTACTGTCAGAAATAACAGTAATCAAATAGTAACATTATAATTACAGTAAAAAAACAATACAAACAAAAAGTACTAATAATAATAATGTATAAATATATTGTTAACACAAGACTAAAAATAACTTCATTAATGCCCCAGTGGAAAATATTACTTAAAGTGTGTAATAAACCCGAGTCTTATTGTCATCAACTGTCAACCACGCCTATTTATTAATGTGGAATAATTTATATGCTGTGTTAATATTCACTCAAATGCACCTAATTAGATCCCATGGTATAGTGTTATTTTACAAGCTTCTGATGTTGTATTATTGTTTTACACTTGCTATAATAATTTACTATGACTATAGTTTTTTCACCACATGCAGGAATATGTGATCTGTAGTTAGATGCTCACTGAGTGAAGCTCTTGACAGGAGTACCTGTTGCTGTTTGTTTACACTGAACTAACCCACTGGTTGGAAGACACTTTTATATTTAACTCTCTACCAACTCAATTCTTCATGAGATTTCTTGCCACTGAGATAATTTAACTTTGGTATTATGTCTTAACTTTACTTTGACAGGTAAAGTTGGGTGGTGATACTGCAAATGCTGCAATGCTGTGACATTTTTAATCAAATCAAATCAAATCAACTCTATCACGGTCAATAGGATACCGTCATTGTTGTGGTTGTCATGCTAATGATTGAGATCTCATATGGAAAAAAGGTGCTACCTCAAAGTCTCAATATACAGTCACTGTTCTCCAAACATATTGCTGGGTATTGTGGTCAAACAGCAAAATTTTTGTTTCATCTTTCCTCCAGAAGGTTTTATCTTTGTCCATGTGATGTCAGATGAAACAAAAATTAAGCTGTTTGGCCACAATACCCAACAATATGTTTGGAGGAGAAAAGGTGAGGCCTTTAATCCCAGGAACACCATGCCAACCGTCAAGCATGGTAGTGATAGGAATATGCTCTGGGTCTGTTTTGCTGCCAATGGACCTGGTGCTTTATAGAGAGTAAATGGGACAATGAAAAAGGAGAATTAAGTTAAAGCTAAAGTATCAATGATTTTCACACACATGAGGTGGGGCAAAAATTTTCTCTGCATTTGACCCATCACCCTTTATCACCCCCTGGCCGGGAATAATTTTTGGTGAATCAACCTCCAATTACAGCCCTTGATGCTGAGTGCCAAGCAGGGAGGTAACGGGTCGCATTTTTATAGTCTTTTGTATAACTCGGCCGGAGTTTGAACTCACAACCTACCGATCTCAGGGCGGACACTCTAACCACTAGGCCACTGAGTACCTCCAAATTCTTCAGGACAACCTAAAATCATCAGCCCGGAGGTTGGGTCTTGGACGCAGTTGGGTGTTCCAACGGGACAATGACCCCAAACACACGTCAAAAGTGGTAAAGAAATGGCTAAATCAGGCTAGAATTAAGGTTTTAGAAAGTCCTGACTTAAACGCGAGGACAATGCTGAAGAAACAAGTCCATGTCAGAAAACCAACAAATTTAGCTGAACTGCACCAATTTTGTCAAGAGGAGTGGTCAAAAATTCAACCAGAAGCAGATGGCTACCAAAAGCGCCTCATTGCAGTGAAACTTGCTGGACATGTAAGCAAATATTAACATTTCTGTATGTATACATTTGACCCAGCAAATTTGGTCACATATTCAGTAGCCCATTAATAAATTCATGAAAGAACCAAACTTCATGAATGTTTTTTGTGACCAACAAGTAAGTGCTCCAATCACTATCACAAAGAAATAAGAGTTGTAGAATCAATTGGAAACTTGAGACAGCCATGACATTATGTTCTTTACAAGCGTATGTCATTTTTTGACCACAACTGTATCAAAAAGAAAGCTAATTTGACCTGTTTGGTTCTTGAAATATGTGTGAATCACTCCCAGTGATTATATCAAACACAAATGTTTGGAATGTGTTTTTGTGTGTACATACAATGCATTATTACCTGAATGAGCTTGTTGGGTTCAGTTGTGTTTGCCCAGGGTGCAGGGATCTTGTTGCCAGGCCACACCACAGGGACGCCCTGAGCTGATGGATGATGGTAGAAAACAATTACCTGCGGGAGGTGAGAGCGTGTTAAAACCTAACTCTGGTTTAAGATATTTCATCAATTCAACTTTGTATTAAATAACATGTCATGTATTTTACTAATCCTTGGACCATTTTAAACTGAACTGTACATGTACAGTATTTGTAGCAAGGCTGCCCTCTGCTGCTGATATTTGTCCAAATCCTTTCTGGCCGAGACCTTGCCAACTAAGTCAGACACAGATTAGGGTCATGAGAATTCAAATCGGAATGACTCACGCACCTGAAATTTGCTTCTAAAAATAGAAATACATGTGAATGATTATTGCCTCTCAGTTTATTAAAATGGACAGAATGAAAAAAATACATACACAATTCTGTATGTGGCAGACATAGCATTTAGCTCTAAGAGAGAAATAAATGATGGTCTTTTACAAATTAAGTAACGAAAAATTATGATGAGGGGATTAATATCCAAGGCAGGTCGGCGGTGCAGTGGTTAGTGCATGTGCCTCACAATATGAAGGTCCTGAGTAGTCCTGGGTTCAATCCCGGCCTTGGGATCTTTCTGTGTGGAGTTTGCATGTTCTTCCCGTGACTGTGTGATGAATGAACACACGTGGAGTTATGTATTTAACAAAAAAAGGTGAAATAACTGACAACATGTTTTATATGGCATTCTCTCGATGAACCAACTCCTTCAAGACTGTTGGAAAACCATTTTAGTTGACTACCTCTTAGAATAGAATAGAAAGTACTTTATTGATCCCTGAGGGAAATTCAGCACCACAGTTCGCCCACAATAAACAATAATAAATAATATGTAACATATATATATATACATACATATACATACATACATACATACATACATACATACATATATATATATACATACATACATACATACATATATATATGTATATATATATATAAGCTCATCGAGAAAATGCCAAGAGTTTGCAAAGCTGTAATCAGAGCAAAGGGTGGCGATTTTGAAAAAACAGGAATACAAAACATCTTTTAAGTTATTTCACCTTTTTTTGTTGAGTACATAACTCCACATTTTAATGCCTCCAGTGACAATCTACAACGTAAATAGTCATAAAATAAAGAAAACGCATTGAATGAGAAGGTGTGTCCAAACTTTTGGCCTGTACTGTATATATATATATATATATATATATATATATATATATAAATATATATATATATATTACCTAGGAGTCTTGTTCACGAGTGAGGGAAGAGTGGATCGTGAGATCGACAGGCGGATCGGTGCGGCGTCTTCAGTAATGCGGACGTTTTACCGATCCGTTGTGGTGAAGAAGGAGCTGAGCCGGAAGGCAAAGCTCTCAATTTACCGGTCGATCTACGTTCCCATCCTCGCCTATGGTCATGAGCTTTGGGTCATGACCGAAAGGATAAGATCACGGGTACAAGCGGCCGAAATGAGTTTCCTCCGCCGTGTGGCGGGGCTCTCCTTTAGAGATAGGGTGAGAAGCTCTGCCATCCGGGAGGAACTCAAAGTAAAGCCGCTGCTCCTCCACATCGAGAGGAGCCAGATGAGGTGGTTCGGGCATCTGGTCAGGATGCCACCCGAACGCCTCCCTAGGGAGGTGTTTAGGGCACGTCCAACCGGTAGGAGGTCACGGGGAAGACCCAGGACACGTTGGGAAGACTATGTCTCCCGGCTGGCCTGGGAACGCCTCGGGATCCCCCGGGAAGAGCTAGACGAAGTGGCTGGGGAAAGGGAAGTCTGGGTTTCCCTGCTTAGGCTGTTGCCCCCGCGACCCGACCTCGGATAAGCGGAAGAAGATGGATGGATGGATAGATAGATATTTATATATATATATATATATATATATATATATATATATATATATATATATATATATATATATATATATATATATATATACATATAGTATGTATATGTATATAAATATCTTCCATGTTACATATGACTGCCAAAGATCATTTTCATTGCATTTCGGCAGTTTAATGGCAGTTTAACACATTTACGCTCATCAAAGCTCTGAGAATTAAGCCCATGTTCTTTTGACGGCATCAAGCCACAATAATTTATTATTTTTATTTTTTTTCAATCTGCACGAATGACATTAATTTGGTTTTCCTGGAAAAAGCATGGTATAATACCAGGAATATAGTCAGTTGAAAAATATGACTTATAATAGGAGACACCGGGGCCAGAAGAGTTCTTATGAGGTGACTATACCTTATGTTCATACCCTATTTTTAAAAAAACTCTGGAATTTTATCAAAAAAATTTAAAAACTTGAAAAAAAAATAACTCCCTGGTGAAATTTTCACTGACAACCTTCAAACTGAACAAGCCCGTTTTGCGCCTCATGCACAGTTGTTATCTTGCCCATGCATGTTGATGCTAAATAATGAGGTTACATAATAAACATTACATTTTTTTCACAGTTTGTAACTCTACTTGTTAAACCGACTGACTTGGTAGTTCCTCTCCCAGAGATAGTCCAGAGTGATGAGCTCCACTTCACAGTTCTTGCAAAGCTTACTGCCAAACACTTCTTGAAGCGTCCTAATCAGATATTCGTGGTGATCCAGACCCATCGCATAGTAATGGTTGAAGTCCAAGAAGATCACCTGTGTTAAAACACCCAACAGTTGACCTATTGAGGTGGCACTGTAATACTATAACTCATCTTTAAAATGTTGCATTGAACGTATATAAAAGTCAAATATCTACCTCTCACCTCTTTCCTGTGCTTGCATAAGAAGGAGTTTATTTCGATGAGGCCATCCCTCACCTAGACATTTAATTCATCATTATGCATCAATAAATAAAGCAATTTCTGGTCACAGCAAAACATATTTACTCTGTAATATCAACTGGAGACTAATGCAATCAAAGTATTACCATTTCATAGTATGTCACAAAAGAGCTCATATTTTAGTCACCATGTTATAACAAGACTAAATTCAGGAAAACAACTTTTGATATACTTTGGAGTAGTCAGTGTACAGCAGGCCTCTCAAACTATATTTTGTGGCCCTCTACTTCCAATGGTGTAATTGGCAGTTAAATATATTATGGCAATCATGAATCCCACTGTGAAGAATAATAACCAAGTAACCGTGCATGCACAAAAATTGCGCAATTTGCGCAATTGGACAGCAAATACGCTATGGGCAACACAAAGACCAACTTCTTATATGCAAGCTACAATGTAAAAAAAAGTCAGAGTTTACCGTAAAAATGTTACAGCCAGAATTTTACAATAAAAATAAAAGTGGTTGCATTTTTATTAACATTAATGTACTGTAAAAACATTGACTGTAGACCTATTACCAGTAATGCATTGCCATGAACGGGTGTAGATTAGTTGCTTAATATTTACGATAAAAAATAAAAGTGGTAAAGCATTTTTCCGATTCCTGTAATACACTGTAAAAACAGTGACTATAAATTTTACCATAAAAAAACGACAACACACATTTGCAGCCCAGTCGCCAGAAATTTACCATACAAGTAGTAGAGTTTTTTCATTTACAGTAAAAGACTATAAAAATAAGGACCAAAGATTTTACTGTAAAAAAAACCCCCCAAAAAACCCTGGTAGTTCAGTCGCCAGAATTGTAAGGTAAAAATACAGGTGGTGACGTTTTTCTATTTGCAGTAATGCACTGTAAAAACACATGGGCAACACTAAGATTAACTTTCTGCACTGCAAAAACTGAAATCTAAGTAAAATTAAATATCTCAAAAGAGGGTGATATTTGCTTATTTTCTGTCTGCTAAGATAAATCTTCTCACTAAGCAGATTTTATGTTAGTGTTCTACTTGTTTTAAGGGTTTGGGTCCTAAATGATCTCAGTAATATATTACAGCTTGTAGCTGAGATTTTATCACCTATATTGAGTAAAACATACCTGAAAAACAGTCATCAACACTCACAAGTATAAAACTACTTTTTTAAAGTAACAATTTATTACTTCAAGCATGAAAAAAAATAAAATCATGATGGCGAACGCATATCAATATGTCAAAATAATGGCACTAGCATTTGTTTTTAATTAAGAATATTTTTCAAGATATTGAGCAAAAAGGTCTCTTTTTTTCTACCAAGAAAAGTGCACTTGTTATTAGTGAGAATATACTTATTATAAGTTATTTTGGGGTTCATTGAGGTTAGCTAATTTTACTTGTTTTGGAAAGTCTTGACAAGCCAAATTTTCTTGTTCTATTGGCAGATAATTTTGCTTAGTTCAAGTAAAATACCCCTCATTTTTGTATTTTTTTTCTTGTTTTTGAACACTGACTTTTTGCATTGTGTAAGGAAGCTACACTGTAAAAAGAGTAATACTTTACTGTAAAAATAAGTGGCACCATTTTTCCAAATACAGTAATGCACTGTAAAATCCACGACTGTATATTTTACAGTACAAAAACAAAACTGGCAGCTCAGTCGCTAGACGTTTATTGTTACAGCAAAGGTCGCACCATTTTTATATTTTAAGTAATGCACTGTAAGAACAGCAACTGTGTATTTTACACGGGCAAAACAAAATCAACTTCCTGTAAGCGAGCTACAGTGTAAAAGAACAATTAAAATCACTGTAAAAAAAATGGCAGGTCAGCCGCCAAAATAAAAGCGGCATTGTTTTTTTCATTTACAGTAAATGATCGTAAAAAGTTTGCCCGTAGATTTTTCCGTAAAAAAAAAAAAACTTGGCAGCTCAGTAGTCACAATTTTACAGTAAAAATAAAAGCAGTACTTTTTTTCCCCCATTATCTACTGTAAAAACAAAATTTGCATATTTTACATGGTTAGTACAGAGAACAACTTCCTGTAAGCAAGCTACTCTGTAATAATAATAATAAAAAAATTTACAATAAAAGTTTTATTTTATTTTATTTTTTTTATGTAAAAGCTACGGATTTAAAAAAAAAAATGTTTTTTACAGTGTGGATTGTTTCTGACCATTACCTGGGGAACTCAACCGTGTTAAAATATCTTTTTTTTTTTTTACATTTAATTTCACATTTAGAGTGACTGGAGGCTTACCATAGGTCAGGGTCACTATGGGTGCCAGTAAAAGTACTTAACACATTTTGTCACATGGTCAAAACCTGGTTTTGTGGTTTTCTTACTTATATTGCCAGATATTTAGTGTGTTGAGTCATTTTTCAGCTGGACACTGACTACATTAAATCATTCAATTGCGATGATGATGTCCCTAAAGGTGGGAATATGATTAGCCCACCTTGTGTCCAAACAGACCATGGATGAAGTAGATGTCATGTCCTGGCTCGCCTGGTTTGGAGGAGACCCTGAGATCGAAATAGCGGATTCCTGCATCCAGTTGCTCCTTAAACGTCAGGTTCTGTGAAAATATTCCATAATTAGTGAAACTGTGAAGGCAGAATAAACAAACGCTCTATGTACCTGCGTCATGGACCACTTCACCATCACCTTCTTGGCTAAAACGCTGAACATGGTGGCCAGGTACTTAACGTAGACCTTCTGATCAGGACCTACAGGTGCGTGCACGTCCACCCAGTAGGTAAACGAGTCATGGGAGCCTGACGGAAAACATAAAAGGGATAAAATGTAAAAGATAATAACATTCTTCTATCCAAGATGCATTGAAAGGGGGCTCACCTGGAACCGCGAGGTGTTTGAGTGGCATGCCGCTGAGCCTGGGGGGCAGTGACCCCATCCAATCGGCGTTGACATTTCCAATCCCAGCTGGTCGAGTCTTCATATCCGCAAAGTCCAAAACCCCTCCAAGACCCTCATGAAACCGCTCTACGGGGCTGATGTGCAAACTTTAACCTGCCCCCTCCTGCCCCAGTGAGTTCTAAACTAACAGAACTCATCTTGGAACGCTATCCAAATTTCTCCCGGTGGAGTTGTGCTTCTGTTGGACCATGCACACCTTCATAGAGAGGCGCATTAACGACATTAGTAATCCTCTTACGGCGAGATTCCACTCATTATCCCCCTGACCCACCCAGCTGCTTCCAATCCCAGTGCATACAAAAGCGAGGTGGACTTTGGGTGCTTTATTTGCAAAGAAAAATGTTGAGCGACGCATTAATGCATAGTGTCATGTAGCATTCTCATACAAACCCCGTTTCCCTATGAGTTGGGGGATTGTGTTAGATGTAAATATAAACGGAATACAATGATTTGCAAATCATTTTCAACCCATATTCAATTGAATGCACTACAAAGACAAGATATTTGATGTTCAAACTCATAAACTTAATTTTTTTTTGCAAATAATAATTAATTTAGAATTTCATGGCTGCAACACGTGCCAAAGTAGTTGGGAAAGGACATGTTCACCACTGCGTTATATCACCTTTTCTTTTAACAACACTCAATAAACGTTTGGGGACTGAGGAAACTAATTGTTGAAGCTTTGAAAGTGGAATTCTTTCCCATTCTTGTTTGATGTAGAGCTTAAGTTGTTCAACAGTCCGGGGTCTCCGCTGTCGTATTTTACGCTTCATAATGCGCCACACGTTTTCGATGGGAGACAGGTCTGGACTGCAGGCGGGCCAGGAAAGTACCCGCACTCTTTTTTCACGAAGCCACGCTGTTGTAACACTTGTCTTGCGGACATAAGCAGGAGCGTCCATGATAACGTTGCTTGGATGACAACATATGTTGCTCCAAAACCTGTATGGACCTTTCAGCATTGATGGTGCCTTCACAGATGTGTAAGTTACCCATGCCTTGGGCACTAATACACCCCCATACCATCACAGATGCTGGCTTTTGAACTTTGAGCCTATAAAAATCCGAATGGTTATTTTCCTCTTTGTTCTGAAGGACACCACGTCCTCTGTTTCCAAATATAATTTGAAATGTGGACTCGTCAGAACACAGAACACCTTTCCACTTTGCATCAGTCCATCTTAGGTGAGCTCGGGCCCAGCCAAGCGGGCGGCGTTTCAGGATATTGTTGATAAATGGGTTTTGCTTTGCATAGTAGAGTTTTAACTTGCACTTACAGATGTAGCGACCAACTGTAGTTACTAACAGTGGTTTTATGAAGGGTTCCTGAGCCCATGTGGTGATATCCTTTACACATTGATGTCTGTTTTTGATGCAGTACCGCCTGAGGGATCAAAAGTCCGTAATATCATCGCTTACGTGTAATGATTTCTCTAGATGCTCTGAACTTTTTGATGATTTTACGGACCGTAGATGGTAAAATCCCTAAATTCCTTGCAATAGCTTGTTGAAAAAATGTTGTTCTAAAACTGTTCGACAATTTGCTTAAAAAGTGGTGACCCTCACCCCATCCTTGTTTGTGAATTACTTAGCATTTCATGGAAGCTGCTTTTATACCCAAGCATGGCACCCAACTGTTCCCAAATAGCCTGCACACCTGTGGGATGTTCCAAATAAGTGTTTGATGAGCATTCCTCAACTTTATCAGTATTTATTGCCACCTTTCCCAACTTCTTTGTCACGTGTTGCTGGCATCAAATTCTAAAGTTAATGATTATTTGCAAAAAAGAAAATATTTATCAGTTTGAACATCAAATATATGTTGTCTTTGTAATATGTTCAACTGAATATGGGTTGAAAATGATTTGCAAATCATTGTATCCCGTTTATATTTACATTTAACACAATTTCCCAACTCATATGAAAATGGGGTTTGTACATTCACTGTGTATTTATGCTCAATGTCAGTAATCAATGCATGGTGGAACAGGGGGTAGGGGTTACTGCATGTGCCCCACAATACAAAGGCCCTGGGTTCGATCCCCGGGCTCGGTGTCTTTCTGTGTGGAGTTTGCATGTTCTCCGTCCGAATGCTTATCTATCTGTGTTGGCCCCGTGATGAGGTGGCGACATGACCAGGGTGTACCCTGAATGCAGCCGGGATAAGCTCCAGCACCCCCTGCGACCTCGAAAGGGACAAGCGGTAGAAAATGGATGGATGGATGAGTGCAAACTCAATTGTTCATTCAGCTAATTTACCTTTAAAGGTACAGTCGTACCTCAATGTATGAGCTTAAGTGGTTCTGGGATGGAGCTCTTAACTCAAAACACTCATATATCAAATCAGTGTCACCCATTGATATGAATTGAATGAATTGCAAATATTCCAAAACAGCATCATGCATGTAACATGCCTTTTAAAAAGAAAAACAAACTCGGATGAGAAGTATTGAAAAAAAAACAATTGAAAGTATGACAAACAACTACAGTCGTTCATGGGGTAATGTAATACTAATGAACAACATTTAACTTGGAGGGTGAAATTCTAATGTATCTACTTCCAGCTGCTTCACTGTCAAACACACCAGCAGCAGCTTTTCCATATTAATCATGGACAAATAATCGACATCGAGTGATTATTTTAACATCCTTGGCTGGCGTTATAGACTAATTTTGCTTCAGTATGGCGGATTCTCTGACTGCTTTGCCAAGTCTGCATGTTATGTTTTTTATTATTTCTTTCTTTAATTCACTGAATATCATCCCCTTCTTTATTTCAGCACTGTCCTTCACTCTCCTCCCTGTGGTTGGAAAAAACAAAAGTATCTCCATCTTTGGCTGTAGTTTAAGCTAATGCTAGCGAGCAAAAACAAATGTTTTGCCCAAAACTTACAGGCTCATTTTGACATTCGCTACGCCAGCTTAAGGCAATTTAAAGCAAAAAGACAGCTCTAAAGTTGGGGCACGCCTAAGTTGGGGCACCACATTGTGAACAGTGTCCTGTCAGATCATTAGTTTAATTTAAAGGCTTCAATTTGATTAGCAAACAAACAAACAAAAAAATCAGATGTTCGTAATATTATTTATTTATATCTTTTTTTACACCTTATTTATACAATTCAAGAAAGATTAATAGCAGCTCCAATGCAATATTGGCATTTGTTGGAAAAAATAAACCCCAATAGTTTTATTAAAATACAATGTACATAAACATTGATAAGCGGTAGAAAATGGATGGATGGATGGATGGATAAACATTGTGTCAAAAAATGAGCAGAAAGAACCCCAACATTTTTTTTATTTATTGAAAATGTTGCATGCAATAGGCTCTAGCACCCACACAACCCCGAGAGGGACAACCGGTAGAAAAAGGATGGATGGATGTTACATGTTAATGAGAAGAATAAGTTTAAAATATTTTTTTTTCTTAAATAATTACATATTTATTTAATATTGACAACCCAATAGTGGTTGTATATCCCTTTACATATGATACAACTCTTCTTTACCTTGAAGGTAAACTTATTTTCCTACCATTTACAAACGTTTGTATATATATATATATATATATATATATATATATATATATATATATATATATATATATATATATATATATATATATATATATATATATATATAAACACTGTATATCTATACTGTGCCCTGTGATGAGGTGGCAACTTATCCAGGGTGTACCCCGCCTACCGCCCGAAGCAGCTGAGATAGGCTGCAGCGACCCCCCGCGACCCCAAAAAGGGACAAGCGGTAGGAAATGGATGGATGGACTTATCTATACTGCTTTTCGTTTATAGCAGTGGTTCTCAAATGTGGGTACGTGTACGCCTGGGGGTACTTGAAGGTATGCCAAGGGGTACGTGAGATTTTTCAAAAAATATTCTAAAAATAGCAACAATTCAAAAATCATTTATAAATATATTTATTGAATAATAGTTCAAGAAAATCTGAATGTAAGTTCATAAACTGTGAAAAGAAATGCAACAATGCAATATTCAGTGTTGGCAGATAAGATTTTTTGTGGACGTGTTCCATAAATATTGATGTTAAAGTTTTCTTTTTTGGTGAAGAAATGTTTAGAATTAAGTTCAGGAATCCAGATGGATCTCTATTACAATCCCCAAAGATGGCACTTTAAGTTGATGATTACTTCTATGTGTAGAAATCTTTATTTATAATTGATTCACTCGTTTATTTTTCAACAAGTTTTTAGTTATTTTTATATCTTTTTTTCCAAATTGTTCAAGAAAGACCACTACAAATGAGCAATATTTTGCACTGTTATACAATTTAACAGATCAGAAACTGATGACATAGTGCTGTATTTTACTTCTTTATCTCTTTTTTTCAACCAAAAATGCTTTGCTCTTGTAGGGGGTACTTGAGATAAAAAAAATGTTGACGGGTGTACATCACTGAAAAAAGGTTGAGAACCACTGGTTTATAGTCAATGTACTGCAATCAGCATTTTGCTTGCTGGACTACACTACCATCTATTGGTATGTTTTAGAAACTGCAGAGGACTTCACAATATGACACCGGATGTTCTGTTTTGACAATGTTTTTTTAAACAATTAATTGTTACTACTACCAATAGTGGGTTATCACTTTTTTCCCTCTCTGCTATAGCAAAATTCTGCTCTACGTTCAAAAAACAAATCCCAATTCAAATTCATAGTTTTGTCTTTCATGGACAATTTTAAATATTGTACTATATTTTGTTTCGATATGTTGTGTATTACATTAATCTGTGTGTAACTTGTCAGTTTATTATATTCTATGGTATTTCCGCTCTTAAATATGCATTTTGTTGAGCCTTCTCAGTTGCCGTCATTTTAAGCAAACGGAAGAAAACAGTACACACGTGTTTTAAAAACGGTTGCAAATTCCGAATACCCCCAGCAAACCAATAATACATTTATAAGCTCAGTATTATGATATAATATGTTTTTTTATTTTTATTTTATTACCAAGATTGTGTATTTCAGCAGCCTGGTAATATGTAGAAATACAAATCCCACAATGCATTGCACGTCACACGGACGGAAGAAAGGAGCGTTGTGTTCGTGTGTTTCCATGGAGAGCACACGCACGCGCACACACGCACGCGCACACACGCACGCGCACACACTACGCGCGCACACAAACACGCGCGCACACACCACGCTCTTATCGTAGGAGCTATAGGTTTAACCCGCTGCATGAATTCTATCTGACGAGTGCCGCTATCAGCAGCTCCAGCAGGACATAAAGACAACAACACCCTTAACGGTAAGTTTGGTGATGTAGATTTGAATATTTGAGTGTGCGAGAGGTGGACTTTTTCTAACGACCACAAGCTGTCACCCACAAATGGTTCATTTATTGTCCTTCAATATGTTTTATATCAGCTTAGAAACGGCATGTATCATACCTTTATTTTGAAATATGTACTTTACCAACGAGGGAACAAGCTGGATAATTTCACCTCAGTTATAATTGACCGCTACCGAATGACGTGGGGACATTTTAATTCCCTTTAAAGCCAGCCTAACAACAGGTTGGAGTGCAGGCCAGCTGTCCTCTGGCAATCCTTCTTACTCATTCAAGTGGCTCGCTGAAGGAGGGGTGGCATTTTTGAAAAATTAACATGTGAAACTCTATAGGGACTTTTTATTATTGAAGCAAATAGGCGTTCCTTTTCTGCTGTGGAGTCAAGGGTCACACTCCATTAGGCTAAACAGCTTGCATTCAAGCTGTTTAGCTGGAATTAGTGAATATAGTGAAGTGAATATATTTATATAGCGCTTTTCTCTATAGCGCTCTACATAGTGAAACTCAATATCTGAGTTACATTTTTAAACCAGTGTGGGTGGCAGTGGGAGCAGGTGGGTAAAGTGTCTTGCCCAAGGACACAACAGCAGTGACTAGGATGACGGAACTCTCAAGTTGCTGGCACAGCCACTCTACCAAACGAGCTATACCGCCCCAAATTAGCATTAGTATTGTTGTATTGTTGATAATAGAGGTAAATTATTGGTATTGTTCATTATCAATAGCGCTATTTCTATTGGTACAAACCCTGTTTCCATATGAGTTGGGAAATTGTGATAGATATAAATATAAACGGAATACAATGATTTGCGAATCATTTTCAACCCATAGTCAGTCGAATATGCTACAAAGACAACATATTTGATGTTCAAAATGATAAACATTTTCTTTTTTGCAAATACTCATTAACTTTAGAATTTGATGCCAGCAACACGTGACAAAGAAGTTGGGAGAGGTGGCAAAAAATACTAATAAAGTTGAGGAATGCTGATGAAGTGAATTATATTTATATAGCGCTTTTCTCAAGTGACTCAAAGCGCTTTACATAGTGAAACCCAATATCTAAGTTACATTTAAACCAGTGTGGGTGGCACTGGGAGCAGGTGGGTAAAGTGTCTTGCCCAAGGACACAACGGCAGTAACTAGGATGGCACAAGCGGGAATCGAACCTACAACCCTCAAGTTGCTGGCACGGCCACTCTACCAACCGAGCTATGCCGCCCCAAACACTTGTTTGGAATATCCCACAGGTGTGCAGGCTAATTGGGAACAGGTGGGTGCCATGATTGGGTATAAAAACAGCTTCCCAAAAAATGCTCAGTCTTTCACAAGAAAGGATGGGGCGAGGTATACATACCCCTTTGTCCACAACTGCGTAAACAAATAGTCCAACAGTTTAAGAACAACGTTTCTCAAAGTTAAATTGCAAGAAATTTAGGGATTTCAACATCTACGGTCCATAATATCATCAAAAGGTTCAGAGAATCTGGAGAAATTACTCCATGTAAGCAGCATTGAATGACTATGACCTTCGATCCCTCAGACAGCACTGTATCAAAAACCGACATCAATCTCTAAAGGATATCACCACATGGGCTCAGGAACACTTCAGAAAAACACTTTCACTAAATACAGTTCGTTGCTACATTTGTAAGTGCAAGTTAAAGCTCTACTATGCAAAGCGAAAGCCATTTATCAACAACATCCAGGAACGCCACCGGCTACTCTGGGCCTGAGATTATCTAAGATGGACTAATGCAAATTGGAAAAGGGTTCTGTGGTCTGACGAGTCCACATTTCAAATTGTTTTTGGAAATATTCGACATAGTGTCATCCGGACCAAAGGGGAAGCGAACCGTCCAGACTATAATCGACGCAAAGTTCAAAAGCCAGTATCTGTGATGGTATGGAGGTGCATTAGTGCTCCAGGCATGGGTAATTTACACATCTGTGAAGGCACCATTAATGCTGAAAGGTACATACAGGTTTTGTAACAACATATGCTGCCATCTATGCGCCGTCTTTTTCATGGACGCCCCTGCTTATTTCAGCAAGACAATGCCAAGCCACATTCAGCACGTGTTACAACAGCGTGGCTTCGTAAAAAAAGAGTGCAGGTACATTCCTGGCCCGCCTGCAGTCCAGACCTGTCTCCCATCGAAAATGTGTGGCGCATTATGAACCGTAAAATACGACAGCGGAGACCCCGGACTGTTGAACGACTGAAGCTCTACATCAAACAACAATGGGAACGAATTCCATTTTCAAAGCTTCAACAATTAGTTTCCTCATTTCCCAAACGTTTATTGAGTGTTGTTAAAAGAAAAGGTGATGTAACACAGTGGTGAACATATCCTCTCCCAACTACTTTGGCACATGTTGCAGCCATGAAATTCTAAGTTAATTATTATTTGCAAAAAAAAAAAAAAGTTTATGATTTTTAACATCAAATATCTTGTCTTTGTAGCATATTCAACTGAATTTGGGTTGAAAAGGATTTGCAAATCATTGTATTCCGTTTATATTTACACCTAACACAATTTCACAACTTATATGGAAACGGGGTTTGTATTTGTAATGCTCCAGTTGTAGTATAAATATGCTCATAGTCATTTCTGTGTTATTATTTATTTCGCTAACTGCTTGTTTGCTATCACTTTAACCATCACATTTGTACATATCCTATGTGCTGATGTTGCTCTATTGTTGTTGTTATTGTTGTGTTTGCTGTTGTTGTTTTTGTCACTGTCTAATCTCCTCTTGTGGCCACAAGTCCCCCCTCTGTCATCCTTTTTTTTCTCTTTCTATCCCCTCCTGCTCTGCCCGGCTGCACCAAATGATAATAGAAATACATTAAATAAAGTCAAATACAAATTAGGCAACAAGGGAAGTATCCCACACTTCTTTTTTGTAAAGTCAATCTGAACAGCCGACATGGGCATCTACATCAACTATATGATTTGCCTGAGAAGCTGGACAGGACAAAAAAAAAAAAAAAAAGGACCGCTTGCATTCAACTTGTTTTTTTTATTCCTGTATGGTAGCAAGTTTAAATACAAACAATACTTTATGAAATTGCAAAAATATATCAACTAAAAAACTGAAGTGGAAATAATCATACTACAAGACTAAAGTCGTCGTATAAAAAGTCTTATTCAAGATTGAAAAAAAAAAAGAATAGAATAAAATTCATTTTATCATCACTATACCAGTGGTGTGCTGTCAGGGCCAGCAATGCCTTCCCTGCTGGCCTAAAATAACCAGAAATCATGATCATAATCAAAGATAAAATTCCATCCATCCATCCATCTTCTTACGCTTATCCGAGGTCGGGTCATGGGGGCAGCAGCCTAAGCAGGGAAAGCCAGCCTTTTCTATCCCCAACCACTTTGTCCAGCTCCTCCCGGGGCATCCCGAGACGTTCCCAGGCCAGCTGGGAGTGATAGTCTTCCTAACGTGTCCTGGGTCTTCCCCGTGGCCTCCTACCGGTCGGACGTGCCCCAAACACCTCCCTAGGGAGGCGTTCGGGTGGCATCCTGACCAGATGCCCGAACTACCTCATCTGGCTCCTCTAAATGTGGAGGAGCAGCGGCTTTACTTTCAGCCCCCCTCCCCCCGGATGACAGAGTTTCTCACCCTATCTCTAAGGGAGAGCCCCGCTACCCTGCGGAGGCAGCTCATTTCGGCAGCTTGTACCCGTGATCTTGTCCTTTTGGTCATAACCCAAAGCTCATGACCATAGGTGAGGATGGGAACGTAGATCGACCGGTAAATTGAGAGCTTTGACTTCCGGCTCAGCTCCTTCTTCACCACAACGGATCGATACAGTGTCCGCATTACTGAAGATGCTGCACCGATCAACCTGTCGATCTCACGATCCACTCTTCCCTCACTCTTGAACAAGACTCCGAGGTACTTGAACTTCTCCACTTGGGGCAAGATCTCCTCCCCAACCCGGGGAGGAGATACAATTATTTTTGTAATTTACTTTCCCTAAATATCTAAAATGATTCATATTCTCTTCATTTCATATTATGCTTGTTTCTATGTTGTTTTAAGTTTTCGTTTGTATCCAATCAGAATTCAGCTAGCTTATGTTGCCATACTGTACCAAATTTGCCCGGGGCCTTCCAAATCAAGTCACAAGTTACATTTAACTATTTACATTGCAAGTTTTTTTCCTACAGAAAAAAAAAGAAACCGAACTGAACAATTTCTAAACAAACATTTAATCACTTTAAAGGGCAACTTCCCTTTTTTTTAATTTATATTTTGCCTATCATTGCCTATATTTCTGCATTTTAACATGTAAAATTTGGCTCGTTCTAGGTAGCTCACAACACAGCTAATAGGGGCGATCAATTGTACCTCTAAATCCCTTAAAACATGCATTTAAAAAATGTCAACAATATTTAATTTACGTTCCGTAATCTGTAAAATAACCAAGCTGTAGCAACATTATTATTGTAAGAGCAAACATTAAGGAACTATTTTTCTATTGTAACACATCGACGTGATTTAGTAATAGCAGTAAAAGCTAACTATGGAAAGAAAAAAGCTAGTTTCTACAACAACACAAAGTGCGTTAGAGTTAGTAAAGCACAACACTGCAATAGGACAACGATCTGTACTGACTGAAATACATGAACAATAATATTACCGTATCTGTGACGTATTTCCCCACTTTTCGTGTTTTGTTTGTACACCGCTAGCCAGACAGCAAATATATTGTAGTTGTAATGACGTGCTGCGTGTATCATGGTCAATGTTAAAGTGTGAATCACTCGATGGACAGTTGTCTCATTGGTCCAGCTGGGTGGCCGGGGACATTTTTTTCTGTTTTTTTTGGGGTAAGCTTGCCATTTATATTGAAATAGCTTGTACACAAATTCCACATTTGCCGACTTCACTCTATCTGCTTCTCGCTGCGCCAATGTTTCATCCTCTTCTTTGTGCTGACCTCTATAAGCAGTAGTTCATCCTCCATTCATTCAGCTTCAAAAAGATAAGGTTGTGAATCTTCATTTGTCCAAAAATAGTTGTCTTCGTTGTCTTTTACCAAGCCTGCCATGATTAGAAGACACAAACGCCTTAGTGTCTGGAAGTAAGAACCTAAAGTTGTTGCCAGAAATCGCAAGTG
The DNA here is from genome assembly GCF_033978795.1 of Nerophis ophidion. Lineage (NCBI taxonomy): Eukaryota > Metazoa > Chordata > Actinopteri > Syngnathiformes > Syngnathidae > Nerophis > Nerophis ophidion. The sequence continues at coordinate 26,411,447 of NC_084625.1, read as the reverse complement.
TGCTGCTATGGAAACGGAAATCAATGCGCCTTGGAATTAGTTCTGGCAATGATTAAAATGACCAAAACACAGTATATATTGAACATATTACATAATGTTATGAACGTGTCTGTTACAACATTATATTTATTATATATCATTATATATCATTTATATATCATTATATATTATACATTATATATCAGGGACGGCGTGGCGCAGTGGGAGAGTGGCCGTGCGCAACCCGAGGGTCCCTGGTTCAAATCCCACCTAGTACCAACCTCGTCACGTCCGTTGTGTAATGAGCAAGACACTTCACCCTTGCTCCTGATGGGTGCTGGTTGGCGCCTTGCATGGCAGCTCCCTCCATCAGTGTGTGAATGTGTGTGTGAATGGGTAAATGTGGAAGTAGTGTCAAAGCGCTTTGAGTACCTTGAAGGTAGACAAGCGCTATACAAGTACAACCCATTTACCATTTATTTAGTTTTGCAGTGTGTATATACAACGTTGATGGAGGGTTTTGTAGTTTTAAAGGGCTTTGAAGGCTACAACGGTGACTCCCCTTAGCGGCATTGTCCAATAATTTTTTCCATCCAATCATTTTTTACTGCTTGTCCCTTACAGCAGTGGTCCCCAACCTTTTTGTAGCTGCGGACCGGTCAATGCTTGATAATTTGTCCCGCGGCCCGGCAGGGGGAGGGGGTTGGGGATGGGGGGTTTGGCATGAAAAAGGGAGGTTTTTGGGGTTGGTGCACTAATTGTATCTTGTGTTTTTTATTTTGATTTAATTAGAAAAAAAATCATCTTTAAAATCTCTCATAATCTCTCACAATGATTGATATATTTTTTTAAAGTGCAGTTCCCCTTTAAAGGCCAACTATATTATAGTTTTTGGGGCCATATTTCCAGAAAGCTAAGGACTGGGTGGCCTAATTTCCCTTCATTATTAATCTAAAAACAGCATCCTCTACACTAGACATTTGATTTTGGTCTATTTTTTGTCAGAGTTACTAGAGTGCTTTGCTGTTTTTAAGGACTTTCTGCATAAAAGCTAGTCAAAGATCATTTCTATGACACAGCACTGTTTTAATAATCTGCTGCAAAAATTTAAGTCTATCCTCTCGGAAGATTTTTTTAACTGAACCCACGGCGTACTAGTTGAATAGCCCCAATGATGAAAAAGAGAGGACCTAAAACCTTCTTTAGTATAACTAAATAAATTAAACAAATGACCACTGACTGCATCTGAAGTAAACACGCTACAGCAACACCTTTGTTACATAAATCACATTGCAAAAAAAAAGTGTTACTGCCAAATATTTAGGACTTAAAGTGCTGCCTTGAAGAATGCCACACTTGTGTAAATCACAAGTTTAGAGTGCTTGGGCCTCACTATAAGATTGATTGATACTTTTATTAGTAGATTGCACAGTTCAGTACATATTCCGTACAATTGACCACTAAATGGTAACGCCCGAATAAGTTTTTCAACTTGTTTAAGTCGGGGTCCACGTTAATCAATTCATGGTAAATGGAGGTCCTGGGTTCAATTCCTGGGGTCGGGGTCTTTCTGTGTGGAGTTTGCATGTTTCCACCGTGACTGCGTGGGTTCACCCGGGTACTCCGGCCTCCTCCCACCTCCAACGACATGCACCTGGGGATAGGTTGATTGGCAACACTAAATTGGCCCTTGTGTGTGAATGTGAGTGTGAATGTTGTCTGTCTATGTAGGTTGGCCCTGCGAGAGGTGGCGACTTGTCCAGGGTGTATACCGCCTTCCGCCTAAATGCAGCTGGGATAAGCTCCAGCCACCCCGCCACCCCGAGAGGGACAAGCGGTTAAAAATGGATGGATGAATGGACTTTCCATTTTTTCTCATCATAATGTCAGATTAATTATTTTTGTAAGTTTTTACTTTTTCGTCATAAATTAATACTAGTGTCAATATTTCAAAAAGAGCGTCTTGATAGTTGTTTGTGTGAACGTTTAACAATGTGATCAGTGTTGTCATTCTAATCCGCTTGCCATAGTGAACAACAGTAAGCATGGCGATGATGTAACATCCTATTTACATCCCTGCTGGCCCAATCTGCTGAGAGCTGACTATGTCATCTCCCTTGGGTGTGCATGTCGGCGTGTCCTGGTGTGACACCGAGCAGGCTGTGTGATTTATCCTGCTTTTTTTTTTTTTTTTTTAAATCAACCTGTTGCTGATTAACACATTTCTTTCCAGCAGGTTCGCTATGGCGGACTGATAACCAGCGATGACCCACTCCAGCCCTTTCAACAGTGACACCTCCTTCCTTGCAAGATGAATTTTTAAGTTTTGCGACAGTAAAAAACAAAACCCTTTCAGATGAGACTTGAAACTATTTTGCCAAGTTGATGAAGCTGAGGAAAGCCTCGTGAGCCGTGATGAACCGCTACACCACGCTGAAGCAGCTGGGTGACGGCACCTACGGCAGCGTGCTGATGGGGAGAAGCAACGAGTCCGGAGAACTGGTGGCCATTAAACGGTGAGGATGTTGATCATTTTATAAGACTGTTAGCATTCGCTCATCATCCAGCAGATGGCACTCTGGTAAAAAAAGCTTTTAGAAATGAATCAAAAGCAAAATGTATGTTTAAACAAGCCTTTTCAGACTGATTGCCTTATTGTATCCAACTTCCTGTTCCTGCCATATCTCCCTGCACTTTCTCTACTGCATGGTTGCCATGGAAACAACTGTAGACCTCTGCCAGTCGGTCCTAACATGTGCGCCAACCATTAAATTAATATTTTGTGTGATGGCTATGCAGCAAAAATTTTAGTTATCATGATAGTTATTTGAAACGGAAACGAAAAATGGAAATACCAAGAAAACCAAGAATTTTGGTGACGAAAAAAAAAAATACATGGTTTGAATGTCGCGGCTTTGAAGAACGCTCTGAGGAAATCGGATGAAAAATGTTTGAGAAGTCGTCAAAAGAAAAAAGGGTGAAAATAGTCTATCCATCCATTTCTACCGCTTATTCCCTTCGGGGTCGCGGGGGGTGCTGGAGCCTATCTCAGCTACAATCGGGTAGAAGGCGGTGTACACCCTGGACAAGTTGCCACCTCATCACAGGGCCAACACAAATAGACAGACAACATTCACACACGGGGTTTATATATATATATATATATATATATATATATATATATATATATATATATATATATATATATATATATATATATATATATATACCGTATATGACTTCAAACCTCGGCCGAGTCATACCAAAGACAATAAAAATGGAGACCCATTGCTTCCCCGTAGCATCAAGGGTTGGAATTGGGGATTAAATCGCCAAATGTTACGTAGCGCGGCCACCGCTGCTGCTCACTGGTCCTCTCACATTCCTGGGGGTGAACAAGGGGATGGGTCAAATGCAGGGGATAATTTCACCACACCTAGTGTGTGTGTGACTATCGTTGGGACTTTAACTTGAACTTTAATAGTGGGAATTCCTGGTAATCAGGGAATGTTCTTAACCAGCAAACATGTTGGCTTGAATGTCCGGAGTGGGTGCAGAGTGTGGATGGTGGAAAGATATGAATCAGATGAGAAATGTTGGAATTGTGTAAATTTGAAAAGTGGCCCAATCATTTAAAAAAAAAATAAATTCCCCTTAAAACCAGGAATTCCTGGTAATCTGGGATATTTGGCAAGAGCAAAATAAAGTTGCTATCGAGTCCTGGTCCAGCCCAAAGTTTTGATGCTTGAACAGTTCCGATTGGATGAGCATATGTAAAAGAATGTAAGAAAACCAAAAACAAAAATAATATGGCATATTAGCTAACTATTTTTATTTAAAACTGAAGTTGATTGAGAGATTTGAGCAATAAAAGTAGAAACAAAAATGAATCCAAATACTTTTAACTCCTATAGACTTTCTTGTCCTGTCAGCACATAACTGCATATGCTCAAGAGGGTTGATTGGAAATACAAAGAAAATGCAAACCAAAAACAAAGAAAAATAAGTATCGATAAATATTGATTAAAAAAAAATAAACCTAAGCTTTGTCAACTTTTAGTTCACAGTGCTTCTGAAAAGTATTTGTAGTGCTACACCCAAACATGCATGTATTCGCAGCTTTTGCTCAATACTCTCAATATTTTTTCTGACATGCACTGCGGGATCCTATGGTCAGGTGTGTGCCTTTCCAAATCATGCCCAATCAACTGAATTTATAACAGATGCTCTAATGAAGCGGTAGAAACGTCTCAAGAATCATCAGCGGAAACTGGATGCACCTGAGCTCAATTTTGAGCTTCATGTCAAAGGTGGTGAATAGTACTATTGCATGTTCTCTCTCTTCTTTTTATTTTTATATATCTAATATATTTTTATACATTCCTCAGAAATTCAAGTACAAGTATGAAATATTTCGGAAGTTTGAAAAAAAAATGGAAACATAAACAAAATACTTAAAACAGCTGATTTAACCGTACCATACATTCTAAGCAAGCCATACTCAACCAAACAATTACAAACAAAGGTAATTTGTGTGTATTTAGTGGGGCGTATTGCTTAATATGCCTAAAACCGGAATATGAAATGCCTACAACACATTGGAACAAACGGTTCTTTTAAGTCTGTTAGAGTCCCCTGGTTGTACCACAGCTTTTTTGTAAATATATTATTCTATAAATATTGTATTATGAATAAATGAAAAGTTATTCACGAGTCGACCGGGCCATACAGTATCAAACACGCCTTCAGAGGATAATAGTTTTGATAGCTTTCCCTCAACTTATTTCACCCCATCGCCAAGGGTAACAAAAATAATAATAAACGGCTTCTATGTCTTTGTTTCAGCGGGGTTCAATATTACATGAGATACCCGATGACATGTCCACTGCTTGCTTGATTGTTTGGTTACCATGTAAGACAATACGTGTGGCGTGGTGAAAGGGAGTGAAAGTAGAAGCGGGGTGTGTCAGGTTGCTTACATCGTGAAAAGGGAGTCCCAAAACTGGCAGAAGGAAAATATATCAACACATTTTTAATACATTCACAATTCCATAAGGAGATATAATATTCCTTTGACTATTGTGTTAAAAGGTGGGATTGTAGTGTAAATGCAGAAGTAGAAAAAAAATATATCTCATGTTTAATATTTGGTTGCACTGTTGGATACCATTTAATATGTGCTTATTATTGTGTGGAGACAGTGAAGTAATGTAAAATATTCAAATCACCTCCTCTGTTCTAACCCTAACCAATGCAAACAACAAAACTACTACTCGGTGCTTTGTTCCAAGATTTATTGCTGACTTTGTCATACAAATTAACGCCAGTATTTCACTTTCTTCCACAGAATGAAAAGGAAATTCTATTCGTGGGAAGAATGCATGAACCTAAGAGAGGTGAAGGTAAGGAAGTTGTTTGAAAGAAAAGAGTAAAAAGCTATCACAAGTTACAATATTTAATTGTTTAATATGTCCCAGTCGCTGAAGAAGCTGAACCACGCAAATGTTGTCAAACTGAAGGAAGTTATCAGAGAAAACGATCACCTGTACTTTGTTTTTGAATACATGAAGGAGAATCTCTATCAGCTCATGAAGGACAGGTAAGAGACAGGCATTTTACCACAGTTGATGACGGTACTATTACCAAATTAAAAAATACCCATGGCCTTTGACACTGTAGCTTGGTTTATGAAAATTCTATGAATTTTATGTTCGCAGAATGAGATTAATCCCTGAGTCAGTGATAAGAAACATAAGCTATCAGATATTACAAGGCCTGTCCTTTATTCACAAACATGGTAGGTGTCCCTTTAAGAGTGGCTTCACACTGCAAGATTTCCTCTCATAATATGAAGCTTCTTGGGTAAATTTCAGAATTCCTCTTGTAATAGGACAATTCTTGGTTAAGTTTGAGGTTTCCTCTCATAATATGAAGCTTCTTGGTTAAATTTGAGATACCCTCAGCTCTCATAATATGAAACTTCTTTGGTAAATGTTATATTTCCTCTCATAAAATGAAACTTTGTAGGTAAATTTGAGGTTTCCTCTCATAAAATGAAGCTTATTGGTTAAATTTGAGAATTCCTCTCATAATACAAAGCTTCTTGGTTAAATTTGAGATTTCCTCTCATAATATGAAGCTGTTTGGTTAAATTTGAGATTTCATCACATAGTATGAACAATATTTGGTTAAATTTGAGATTTCTTCACATAATATGAAGCTTCTTGTTTAAATTTAAGATGGGTTGGTTAAATCTTGTAGGTTGTGAAGCCTCCGCCGCCGCTCTAATTGACCTAACTCTCTTGCCTAGTTATATACAGTAGAGAATAAACTCTTGGTTGGATGCTTATTTGATTGATTTTCACACATCTACTCTACTTTGCATGTGCCTTTTTTTGCTGAATTTCCCCTATTATCCTTCTTTTCTTTTTCTTTCTTTTCTGGTAGAGAGAATAAGATGTTTTCAGAGAACGAAATTAGGAACATCATGTTCCAAGTGATTTCTGCTTTGGCTTTTGTACACAAGCATGGTAAGTAGTCTCATTCAGTCGCCGCTTCCTGTTTCCAAAGTAGCATGTTTTGGCTGTTTTATTCTATAGCATCCCCTTGGGTGGACATTTGTGTTTTGCATAAGAGAGATACGGTCGTACCTTATCTTACGAGCTTAATTGATTCTATGACAGAGTTCTTAACTTTAAACACTTAAGTTTCAAACCAACATTGTCAATTAAAATAAATTCAAATCAATATAAATGGTGGTTGGCCCACCCAAAACAGCACAATTTTAACATGCAACATGCCTTTAAAAACAACAACAACTTTCAGATTATAAACAGTGAATAGAACAATATAATGTACTACTAACAACTACAGTAGAATAATGAAGTAATAATGTACAGTATTTACCTTGGAGAGTGGACTTCCACAGGATGTCCGACCAGCTGCTTCTCGATCAAACACACTATCAGCAGCTTCTCCATATTTTCATTTGATAAATATCCACTGTGTAGCTATTTTAACATCCTTGGTTGGCGTTACTGAATCATTCTGCTTCAGTGTGCAGGTGCAGACCAGCAAAGATATGCTCCAACTGCTTCACCAAGTTTTCTACACTCGCTCTCATGTTTTTGATGATTTCTTTATTTAATTCAATGAATATCATTGATTGTTTCTTCTCAGCACTGTCTTTTACACTCACTTTTTTCTTTCCCATTCTTGGGAAAAACAAAAGTTATGTCAATCTCTACCAATAATCTACTGCTAGCAAGAAAGACCGGATGTTTTGGGCAGATCCTACGGGGTTCACTGTACCATTCGTGACACCAACTAATGGCGATGATGTTTCTACCTAAAATTTTTGCTTGCAACTTAAAGCAAAACAATTAGCTATTATCTAAAAACATTCTTTAATTGGGGCACTCTTAAGTTGAGGTACCACTGCAGTGTTTATATATATATATATATATATATATATATATATATATATATATATATATATATATATATATATATATATACTGTATATCCATCTCACCAAGGTCTCATTTACAGGTTTCTTCCACCGAGACATGAAGCCAGAAAACCTCCTGTGCATGGGCCCAGAGCTGGTCAAAATAGCAGATTTTGGACTGGCCCGGGAGATCCGTTCCAAACCTCCATACACGGACTATGTTTCGACAAGATGGTGATGAACACATCACTGTTTTTGACCAAATGCTTTGTTGTTTATTTTACTAACTACTCTGCCTATTGATAGGTACCGTGCACCTGAAGTTCTGCTCAGGTCGTCCACTTACAGTTCTCCTATAGACCTGTGGGCTGTGGGATGCATCATGGCCGAACTCTACACGCTCAGACCTCTTTTCCCCGGAAACAGTGAAGTGGATGAGATCTTTAAGATCTGCCAAGTCCTAGGCACTGTCAAGAAGGTGAGGAAAATCATATTATATATATTTCACTTAATACAAATACTTAAAAAATATTGAGTTTAGTCAATTGATTCCTCACAAACAATTATTGCACTAGTCACGCAATTTATTTTGACTGTTCCTTTACCTTAACCTTAAAACTGTTATCAAGTTTTGACCAGATAAATTACATACTGTACATTCAAGTAATTAATTTAAAATTTATTCTTGGGTAAAATTCGGACAATAAAACTGCATGACAAATATTGGGGTGTTTTTAAGTCAGTTTTAATCACGCAAGCAGGTGATAACCTGTGATTAATCAACATTAATCTAAATTCAAAAGTGTGATTCATCGGATTTAAAAAAGTAATAATTTGACAGCAATTCTATAATGAATTGTATTGTATATATTCTTATATTTGGTCGATTCGATCTCAAGCAAGTCAGAGTATTTCTTCTTGTCACTCCCACACACCAGCTATAAAAAAGGTGTACCTCAGAGATTAGGCATGTTGACAAACAGAGGAGTTATAATTAGGGATGCTCAAAAAAAGAATAGATTGGCATTAAAATCACAATGATTATTTATTCTGAGGCTAAATCAATTCATAGTTTTCAAAAATAGATTAAAAAAAAAAAACATATATTTTTTTCTAAGAATACATTTTAAAAATGTGATATGTAAGCAGCCAAGAGCAACTTTTGTAACCTGTGTCCTGTTTTGATAAGATATTATTATAATGTTAGTACCAAATATTATTTTGCGAGAATCAATTTGAATGGAGAATCAATTTGAATGGAGAATAATGTTAAATCTAAATTCGAATCTGAACAAAATCGTGACCCCACAAATCGAAATTGAATCGTGAGTCGTTGGAAGATTCCCATCCCTAGTTGTGATGCTAATTTTAATGTAATGGTGATCAATACATCAGAATCATTAAACAACTTTAAAGCAGCTAAAAAATGGAATTTGTACTTTACTGTTTAAAATATTATTTATAGTCATGGCCATCTTATATTATATTAAATACATTATTTTGGTGCTTTCTTAAAAATAAATGTGATAGAAAGCTGGAATATTAGTATTTCATATCATACTTTGTTCACATGCCTTACATTTTAGCTCATTCACTAAGTGCTGCTGGGATAGGCTCCAGTCCATGCCATGACACTGATCAGAGTGTGTGTCGGATTGAAATCATGTTATTGTCATTTTCAATAGCTGGACTGGTCAGAGGGCTACCACCTGGCTTCGGCCATGAACTTTCGCTTCCCTCAGTGTGTGCCGACGCCCCTAAAGACACTCATTCCCAATGCCAGCAGTGAGGCGATTGCTTTAATGAAGGACCTTCTGCAGTGGGACCCCAAAAAAAGACCAACCGCCGTACAAGTAAAGACACTAATCCTTCACTTTTTATCAGTTTTTTCTATGCTCAGTATTCTTTCCTCCATAGGCGCTGCGCTACCCATACTTCCAGGTTGGGCAGATCTTAGGGCCTCGTCCTCACAGCCAAGAGGCTAAGAAGGTCCAGCCCAGACAGCTAATCCAAAAGCAAGTGTCAGAACCTAAGGTGGATCACGCTCCTGATAACAAAGCCTCCAAATCCTCCCCAAGAAGCCTCCAGCAGCCTCAACCTCTTAAGCAGATCACAGTGCCTCAAGCTGAGAGTAAACAAGGAGGCCTCAGCTGTGTTGTGAGTCAAAGTAGATGTGAGATTATTTTGGCAAATGTCATCAGCCTATATTTCTGTTCCCAGAAGGTCACATCAGTGTTAAATGAGAGCGTTGGTGGAACAGGGATGATGAAGGGCAGCAGACGGCGCTGGGGCCAGACGGAGGCGAAGACCTTGGATAGCTGGGATGATTCCGATTTATCAGACACTGCTGCCTCACACTCAAAGAAACCCAGCTTGGCGAAATCCGAGGAGGAGAGGAACTTGAAGGAACTTCGGACACAGTATGTACTTTTAAAACTTAGTTGGAGACTCTGCAAAAGATTATAAATTGCATCTCAAACTCAAGGCCAAATCATTGTACAGTATATGACCTGCGAAAGCCTGGAAATAATGTGCGTCAATAAAATACCATAACCCTTTATCTTTCTTACTAAATGTATTTGTTAATTCCATTTTGACAGAAAAAAATGCATGCAATTGCATATCTTTGAAATAAAATTGAAACAAATTAGGGCTGGGCGATGTGGCCTTTTTTTAATATCGCAATATTTTTAGGCCATATCGTGATATACGATATTTATCTCGATATTTTGCCTTAACCTTGAACTAGCACATGATACATATAATCACAGCAGTATGATGATTCTATGTGTCTACATTAAAACATTCTTCTTCATACTGCATTTATATATGCTCATTTTAAACTTTCATGCAGGAAATCACAACTAAAGAAATCACAATTTTTTTTCATACGGTATTGATCTGGAAATGTTTGCCTCGGCATTTTGATGGTGTGGGCATGTGGTTCTGAATGGAAATGTTGACATCCAGAGTAATCACTCTTCATTGTGTAGCAGGTGACTTTTCAAGTGATGCTACATATTAGCAGTAATGCTACGTTTTATAGCAACGCCGTTTTACCCCACACATGAAAAATTAAAGTTGTCTATTTGACCTTTGATTGATACTTTTATTAGTAGATTGCACAGTTCAGTACATATTCCGTACAATTGACAACTAAATGGTAACACACGAATAAGTTTTTCAACTTGTTTAAGCCGGGGTCCACGTTAATCAATTCATGGTAAAATCACATCACGACATCTTCCCGCTTGAAGCCGAACCACTGCCAGACACTGGACCCCCTGCTTTTTTTCTTGGGAATTAATTCTTCCTTCATTTGTTACCAGATTCGCACATTTTTTCTCTCGTTTTACCACTTGCAAGGCTTCACTAGCATCATGCTACTACCTCTCTGCTCCGCGAGGGCGTATACGTATGTGACATATGACGTGACAGTATGTGACTTTTGTAAGAAGGTGCACTCGCTGTCTGTGAGAAGGACAGACAAGAAAGAGCGAGGAGTGCCTGTAGTCTAATGCCAGCATTACGTGAGAACGTATACTCGAATATCACGATATAGTCATTTTCTATATCGCACAGAGACAAACCCGCGATATATCGATATACTCGATATATCGCGGGTTTGATATATCGTGTATATCAATATATCGCCTAGCCCTAAAATAAATATTATGGTATCATATATTTCAGACATTTAAAATAAAAATTGTTCATTATCTGTTTGACTCATGATTTGAAATTTGAAATTTCCTACTACAGGAAGTGAACTTGGATAAACTTTAGAGTAGACAGTGTACAGCTTGTATCACAGTATTACTGAAAATCACTGAACACACTTTTGTTGTGTCTAGGGATGGGTACCGTTCACATTTGAACCGAAACGGTACCAATTCCCGGTACCTGGGAATCGATACCAGTACTTAACAGTAGTTTTGTCTTATTACACACCAGCTGTTTGTTTGAAAAGTCCATTTTATGTTGTGGTTTTTATTAACAAATTAGTAGGTGTCATGTAAAATCACTAATGCTAGTCAGCAGCATGTCAATAGCAAAGTCAATATATATTAGCATCAAGCTATCACAGATTTTGAAAAGGTGGAGCTTTACTACGTTGATGGTTGGCATTGAAAATTGCAACATTACCTAGGGGTAGTTGGGCTTTATCTGCTCTCAGCGCTGCTGGCGTGATCACCAAGTGTCAAAGTGCGAAGAACCAGCTAAGTTGGCAACCGGGCGTAACGTCACGTGCAACTGGAGTGACCATACGTCCTCTTTTCCCCCGACATGTCCTCTTTTGCGGGGCTATCCGGGCTGTCCGGATGGAGTTTCTTACATACCTCAAATGTCCGGCATTTTGAGTTAGGGTTGCGTGTATTTTCAATGTACGTTCAGGGTTAAGAAGGGGTTAAAAACCAAACAAATTGTTAAGGTGTGCGCACGCAGCAGCATTCATGCGGGAGGAGCAGAGACAGAAAGAGCGAGAGAGTTATGATAAACGCGCATGCGTCGCCAGGTTCTGCTTTTCATCGATAGATTTATCAGATTTAATTTATTATCTATAGCAGGGGTGTCAAAAGTGTGCCTTGGTGGCCATTTGCGGCCCACAGCTAATGTTTTAAAGGCCCACGGCACATTCTAAAAATACTATTAAAATAAACAAAAACATAACAAAAGTGAAATAAAAAAGCTTAAAGATGAAATGTAATTTAGAAAAAGTTGCAAAGTTGACTAATAAATCAAAGCTGTTTTTTTTTCTTTCAAACTGTCATTGCTCAAAACATAACATTGAATCAAAATCAATGTTATTATTAATTATTGACCTATCCAAAGTTCCGATTACTTCATATCCAATAGTCCACTTTGAAAAATATTTTTGGCGGAAGAATTTGCATATATTGTGTGTTTGCCATTAAAAACATAGTTTTGTTTGACAAAAAAGGGCGGAAAACAAACAAAAAACATTACAAAAAAAACCCATTTTGAAATGAGGGATAGATCTGAAGTTGATGAAGACTCCAGAAGATTTAAGCGTTAAATATAAAATGCATGCATGCCCAGGCACACCATTATCATCATTTCATGACCTAAGGAAAACACTTTTTACACTTTTATACTGAAATAAATACACCTACAACTTATTAAATAAAAACATAGAAAAAACTACCAGCGGTGGTAAAGTTTAGATCCATGAAGAAAAGAAGAAAGTGAATGAATGTCTATAACTGAATACATTCACATATGTATCACAATTTTTTTTTTTTTTTTTTTTTTAATGAAATCAGTAATGTTTATGACATTTTTCCAAAACACAGTATATAATGTAAGATATAACAGGACAATACATAAGTTTATCTTTTTTTTTTCAAAACCCCTACAAAAAAGCGGGACGCCTAAAATTTACTGTGGACCCAATTTGGAAAATTCCTAATGCAAACACTGCTGTCAACAGAGGAAAAATAATGCTTTATTTAAATAAATATATTCTTTATAAAGCTAGTTCGAGTATCATTGGAAATTTTTCACCGAGTCCCAGCCTTGGCGTGCTGCCCGCCTTGGCACGCATATATATGTGTCCTCTTTTTGGGATTTTACAATATGGTCAGCCTACATGCAACCCAGGTACCAAAATATGGCACCGTAGGATTTTATGTGAATAGGTGCCCGCTAGGACCGGTGGGATTTGGTTGGTGTAAAATAATACCATATTCAGTACCCATTCCTGGCTAACAGTCAAGCAATGTGCGGTATACTCTTAGGGGTGCATGGATGCTGCTATTATGAGGAGCTGTGGTTCATTGATGGATGATTCCAAAATGTACTGGCACATTATGAAGCAGATCATGAAGTGCTTTTCAAGCTGTACACTGACTACTCTTGAGTTCTATGGTTGACTGTAGGTACAGTAGCAGCAGACTCTTGACAGTTTACTGTTTTCCCCACACAGGGCCATCGAGCAGAAACCTCTTTATTCCTTCAGCGCCATTACCAAACTACCAAAAAATGTCAAGGTGGGCCCAGTAGACCCAAATCTACCAGGATCAGCAGCACGGCAGCATTATCTCAGCCAGTCAAGATATCTGCCTGGTAAGACAGCCATCTTTGCGACCAGAGCTAAAAAAAAAAAATGAAAGCAAATGTTGGACTGCCCGAGTTTGTTTTTCAAGGTTTGATTGGCAAGACTTCTTGTGAAAAGGAGCTGAGTGGCATGACATTACGTGACTTGTGGGAGAACTCCAACGCTGTAAATAAACCCCTTGGTCCCATTGGACCAGGATTGTCTGCCACGAGAGCCAACATAGGTAAGAGTTGTTATCACATGATGTTCGCTGGATTTGTACTGTGCAAGATTTTAGAGGCCTCATTTGCTATACATTAAAAATCCGGCTTCTGTCAGCGCACCCTATTATCCTCTCTGGCACAAAAGAGGCCCTAAATGCTAATGATGCAGCTAATGTCTCCCGAGCAGTACTTACAGGGTCCATTGACAAAGCTGTGTTGTCGCAGCAAGCCTAAGTGTCTGCGACTTTAGAGATCTCCGCAAGATCTCGAGAATTCATTTGTCATTCAGACAGATACACAATATCGCTACCCGCTGTGCTCCCTCCTTACCCGGTCTTCGTGCGCTCATCCTGTCTCTCCATCTCACTTGCTTATTCATGAGATTAAGACTGTGGACTGTGTTCCTTAAATGGCTATTATCTCCACTCCTGCCCCCACTTATACACCTTCAAACACCCGTGTTTGTTTTGCTTCTGCTTACCTGTCAGCAGTGGTTGCATGTTCTTGTTTTTTCATTCAACTTCCTCTTTTCTCTACCTGAGAAGCCTCTAAATCGGTGGAAAGCCCACCAGGGAAACCCGTTTTTAAGGAAAGAATACTGGAGAAAATCGATGCTTCTAAAGGTAATTCATCAATTACGGTTATAGCGTTTAGTGCACACACAGTGGGATGGTTGGAGGGTAAACAGAGATAAACTAACAACCAGCATGGCGGCAGATGCAACAACCTTAATGTAGTCACTCAACGACTTAACATGTGAAAGAGTTGAACTGCTAAAAGCTCCCCAGGTAGCAGGGGGGGTTCAAATACACGGTGACACTGGGGAAAATTAAGAACTCCAGTTGCTAAATAGATGTTAAATAGCACTACAACTGCAATAGCTGGAAAGAGGAACAATGGTGCATTTGACTAATTACGCTGATAACCATCTTCTCTTTTGACTGTCACTTAAATTGTTGAATGACTTCAATCACTTGTTCTTAATTGTCTTTTGGGAAACTTTTAACACTCATTCACTTAATTTATTTGTGCCAATTAGGATGATCGTAGTTTTTTTTTCAGGTGAAACTTTGAATTGCACAGCATGCTACGCCAACATTCCATGATATAATCTCAAAAGCTTTGCAATTTAGCATTGCCTATATGAATATATACTTGGTTGAAATTAGAGAGGGGTCATATGAACCATCTGGCAACCTGGGGGACAAATAAGATGCCATACCAGCCCCAAAGTTAAGTTCAAAACTTGGGAGACAAACATTTTTGCAGCCAATTCCTAAAAACACTACAGTGATCCTGTTGTATAGAGGAATTTGAACCACTGTACACACATTGGCAGATCCTTGCATTGGCATTTTAACCTTGCTAGCAAACATAGAACACATGGGTCCAAACTTGGGATTTACACAACTATTGCATTCCTCAAGGCACCCTTTTAAGTCCTCTCATTTTTGACAGTTACACATATTTTCTCCTAATGTGATTTATGTAACTAAAGTGTTGCCGTGGCTTGTTTACTTCAGATGCAGTCGGTAGTCGTTTGTTCAACTTCTGTCATTTCTCATGGTTCCATCTATTCAACTGGTGGATTGCCAGTTCAGTTAAAAAAAAACTCTGATTTTTGCAGAAGGTCATTAATAACTATATTTATTTATTTTGTCAGATTTACAGGAGCACTTAGTGGTTAGTGTCCGCCTTGAGATCGGTAGGTCGTGAGTTCAAATCGTTAATAGATAGTTGCGTATTTCCGTATTGTGCGGTGGCTGTCTTCTTCGATGGCCATATCGATCGTCTTCTTCTTTGGTTTTGTGTATTTCGTCTTTTCTTCTCCATGACAAGGGTGAGTCCATAATGCGCTAAATGGCTGACTGAATGACTAAAGTTAAATTACCAATCATAGTTACACATACGCTAGGTGTAGCAAAATTATTCTCTGCATTTGATCCATCACCCTAGATCACCCCCTGGGAAGTGAGGGGAGCAGTGGGCTGCAGCATGTTTTTTGGTGATTTAAACCCCAATTCCAACCCAAGCTCGGTTGGTAGAGCGGCCGTGTCAGCAACTTGAGGGTTGCAGGTTCGATTCCCGCTTCCGCCATCCTAGTCACCGCCGTTGTGTCCTTGGGCAAGACACTTTACCCACCTGCTCCCAGTGCCACCCACACTGGTTTAAATGTAACTTAGATATTGGGTTTCACTATGTAAAGCGCTTTGAGTCACTAGAGAAAAGCGCAAAATGAAAAATATAATTTACTTTTTTGATGCTGAGTGCCAAGTAGGGAGGCAATGGGTCCCATTTTTATAGTATTTTGTATGACCCAGCCGGGGTTTAGAACTCACAACCTACCGATCTCAGAGCGGACACTAGGCCACTGAGTAGTTTAGCATTCACACTGATTGTGTGAGTGCTTTTGATTTATTGTGAACATTTTCCTTGGTGCATTGGTACTAGTTTTGGCAACTTCATTGGTCTGATATGATGAGGCTAAATTTATTGGCGGCATGGTATACTTATGAACCTGGAAAAATCCATACATTACCCGCAGCATTGTATAAAGCGCAGGGTTTTAAAGTGTGGGGAGAAAGTCAGTAAATTACAATACCGTTTGTTTTTCATCAATGTCTCTTTTTGGGAGTGCCTTGTCCTAGTTGCCATGTCCAAACTTTGTGATACTGGTTTTGCGGTGCAGGAAGACATCGTTTAACATCTAACATGCAGTAACGACAACTTAAAAATCCTCAAGCTTCACTGCTGTTCTCGACTTATACACCACCATAATAACTTAAGAGCTTTACAATTTAGTCTTGGGTATCCGTCTATAATAACCAGCTCAAGTTTGGAACTGATAAGGAGATTGCCCAAGAGGGAGTTTGCTAAAGACCTGATTGCTAAAACAGGCGTAAATTCCAGCTTCCAAGCCGTCTTTGCTTTTGTTGATTTTGTTGTTTATTTCCTTTTCAGGAAATGTTGTGAGCACCAAGTATAACCTATCTGCTGGCTTCATCCCGTCATTTCAAAAGAAAGAGGTTGGCTCCGTGGCACAGAGGATCCAGTTGGCACCAATAGCTGGCCATCACACAAGTAAAGACTACTTTCTCATGTTAACAGCCACTTATCATACTCACCAAAAATATTCCACCTTTGCTTTTTCTTCTGCTGTTCAAACTCTCTGAGTACAGTACTTACATTCACTATCTCACTCGTCCCTCCTTTCAGTCAATCCTTCCTCTTCTCCTGAAATTAAAAAAGACAAACCAAAAAAGGCAAAGCCCAAGTCCATCTCTTCTTTGAGTGAAACCAATGAAGGTATTGGCTGTTGCAATGGTGGCCGTAGTTGTGAAAATAGATAACGCCACATAACGCAAAAGGCAATATACTAGCAGATGATTTAGGTGTAAAAACACTGAAATGTTCTTCCAGATTACGACGGATGGAAACGGAGGACAGACATCAGAAGTCACGTGGTGAAGGGGAATAGCTACTCAGCCTTGGGAAAGACTTCGGGGAATCTCCTGGCCAGAGGTCCGGCCGTGCAGCCGGTCCACGGCAGGGTGGACTGGGCTTCCAAGTATGGTGGAAATCGGTAGTCGGTGCTTGATTAGAACAAGGTAGAATTACACTTAGACATTTCTTATAAGATTCAAAACTAAATGTGCCCCTCTTATTCCAACAAGCTACAGCAGGGGTGTCCAAACCGAGGGCAGCATACTGAAAAATTAATGCTGGGGGCCACGCTGAAACATTTTGTGCATTAAAACACCAGAACCAATTCAATGTGAATCAATATATGCTAAATCAACGGTGTCAAACTATTTTTTATTGTGGGTCACGTCACAGGGCTGTTTGAAAAAGTGAAACCACATAGTCGCCTCATGGTATTATTACAAACCCCGTTTCCATATGAGTTGGGAAATTGTGTTAGATGTAAATATAAACGAATACAATGATTTGTGTATCCTTTTCAACCCATATTCAATTGAATGCACTACAAAGACAATATATTTGATGTTCAAACTCATAAACTTTTTTTTTTGGCAAAAAATAATTTACTTAGAATTTCATGGCTGCAACACATGCCAAAGTAGTTGGGAAAGGGCATGTTCACCACTGTGTTACATCACCTTTTATTTTAACAACACTCAATAAACGTTTGGGAACGGAGGAAACTAATTGTTGAAGCTTTGAAAGTGGAATTCTTTCCCATTCTTGTTTTATCAATCAATCAATGTTTACTTATAGAGCCCTAAATCACTAGTGTCTCAAAGGGCTGCACAAACCACTACGACATCCTCGGTAGGCCCACATAAGGGCAAGGAAAACTCACACCCAGTGGGACGTCGGTGACAATGATGACTATGAGAACCTTGGAGAGGACGAAAGCGATGGATGTCGAGCGGGTCTAACATGATAGTGTGAAGGTTCAATCCATAGAGGATCCAACATGTAGTGCTTCAATCGTTCAAGAGTCCGGGGTCTCCGCTATCGTATTTTACGCTTCATAACATTTTCGATCGGAGACAGGTCTGGACTGCAGGCAAGCCGGGAAAGTACCCGCACTCTTTTTTTACAAGCCACGCTGTTGTAACACATGCTGAATGTGGCTTGGCATTGTCTTGCTGAAATAAGCAGGGTCGTCCATGAAAAAGACAGCGCTTAGATGGCAGCATATGTTGTTCCAAAACCTGTATGTACAGAATTAATGGTGCCTTTACAGATGTGTAAGTTACCCATGCCTTGGGCACTAATGCACCCCCATACCATCACAGATGCTGGCTTTTGAACTTTGCGTCGATAACAGTCTGGATGGTTCGCTTCCCCTTTGGTCCGAATGACACGATGTCGAATATTTCCAAAAACAATTGGAAATGTGGACTCGTCAGACCACAGAAGACTTTTCCACTTTGCATCAGTCCATCTTAGATGATCTCGGGCCCAGAGAAGCCGGCGGCGTTTCTGGATGTTGTTGATAAATGGCTTTCGCATTGCATAGTAGAGCTTTAACTTGCACTTACAGTTGTAGCGACAAACTGTATTTAGTGACAGTGATTTTCTGAAGTGTTCCTGAGCCCATGTGGTGATATCCTTTAGAGATTGATGTCGGTTTTTGATACGGTGCCATCTGAGGGATCGAAGGTCACGGTCATTCAATGTTGGTTTCCGGCCATGCCGCTTATGTGGAGTGGTTTCTCCAGATTCCCTGAACCTTTTGATGATATTGTGAACCGTAAATGTTGAAATCCTTAAATTTCTTGCAATTGCACTTTGAGAAACGTTGCTCTTAAACTGTTTGACTATTTGCTCATGCAGTTGTGGACAAAGGGGTGTACCTCGCCCCATCCTTTCTTGTGAAAGACTGAGCATTTTTTGGGAAGCTGTTTTTATACCCAATCATGGCACCCACCTGTTCCCAATTAGCCTGCACACCTGTGGGATGTTCCAAATAAGTGTTTGATGAGCATTCCTCAACTTTATCAGTATTTATTGCCACCTTTTCCAACTTCTTTGTCAGCTGTTGCTGGCATAAAATTCTAAAGTTAATGATTATTTGCAAAAAAAAAAAGTTTATCAGTTTGAACATCAAATATGTTGTCTTTGTAGCATATTCAACTGAATATGGGTTGAAAATGATTTGCAAATCATTGTATTCCGTTTATATTTACATCTAACACAATTTCCCAACTCATATGGAAACGGGGTTTGTACACAAATGGCCCTTCATTTGATTATCATTATTTACCAACAAACTGATGCAAAACTAGCTTTTGAATCAGAAGTCAATATGACAAGCTGATTTTAAACTTTTACTCGCAATAACATCTTGCATCAAATATTGAGTAAAGAACTTCAGTTGCATGCAGTATACTTTTTTTCTGTCAAAATTGAAATACATTTTGCAGGAAAAATTAAATGCCTTATGGACGCACGTTATGTCCAGACTTTTGCGAACCCTATTAA
Source organism: Nerophis ophidion (assembly GCF_033978795.1). Lineage (NCBI taxonomy): Eukaryota > Metazoa > Chordata > Actinopteri > Syngnathiformes > Syngnathidae > Nerophis > Nerophis ophidion. The sequence continues at coordinate 26,391,781 of NC_084625.1, read as the reverse complement.
ATGATGCGGCAAGGCACAATAACATGATACCGCAGGCCACATTGAATTAGGAGGCGGGCCAGGTGTGGCCCCCAAGCGTTGAGTTTGACACCTGTGCAATAAGACTATCACACAACAAAATGTGGAAAACGTGAAACATTAAACTTTCTGGAGGCACTAAATACACTAAAAAAGTATTTGGCCACCTGCATTGACTCACATATGAACTTGAAGTGCCATCCCATTCCTAACCCATAGGGTTCAATATGATGTGGGTCCACCTTTTGCAGTTATTACAGCTTCAACTCTTCTGGGAAGGCTGTCCACAAGGTTGCAAAGTGTGTTTATAGGATTATTCGACCATTCTTCCAAAAGCGCATTGGTGAGGTCACACACTGATGTTGGTCGAGAAGGCCTGGCTCTCAGTCCGTCCATCCATCCATTTTTTACCGCTTATTCCCCTTTGGGGTGGCGGGGGGCGCTGGTGCCTATCTCAGCTACGATCGGGCGGAAGGCGGGATACACCCTGGACAAGTCGCCACCTCATCGCAGGGCCAACACAGATAAACAGACAACATTCACACTCACATTCACACACTAGGGCCAATTTAGTGTTGCCAATCAACCTATCCCCAGGTGTATGTCTTTGGAGGTGGGAGGAAGCCGGAGTACCCGGAGGGAACCCACGCAGTCACGGGGAGGACATGCAAACTCCACACAGAAAGATCCCGAGCCCGGGATTGAACCCTGACTACTCAGGAACTTTGTATTGAGGCAGACGCACTAACCCCTCTGCCACCGTGAAGCCCGGCCTGGCTCTCAGTCTCCATTCTAATTCATCCCAAAGGTGTTCCATCGCGTTCAGGTCAGGACTCTGTGCAGGCCAGTCAAGTTCATCCACACCAGACTGACATCCATGTCTGTATGGACCTTGTTTTATGCACTGGTGCACAGTCATGTTAGAAGAGAAAGGGGCCCGCTCCAAAATGTTCCCACAAGGTTGGGAGGAGCATGAAAGTCTCCAAAATGGTTTGGTATCTTGGAGCATTCAAAGTTCCTGTCACTGAAACTAAGGGGCCAAGCCCAACTCCTGAAAAACAACCCCACCCCATAATTCCTCCTCCACCAAATTTCTGACAATGCAGTCCGAAATGTACCGATCCCCTGGCAATCTCCAAACCCAGACGCATGATTCATCAGTCCAGAGAAGGCGTCTCCACTGCTCTAGAGTCCAGTGGTGACGTGCTTTACACCACTGCATCCGACGCTTTGCATTGGACTTGGTGATGTATGGCTCAGCTGCAGCTGCTGGGCCTTGGGAACCCATTCCATGAAGCTCCCTGTGTACTGTACGTGGGCTAATTGGAAGGTCACATGAAGTTTGGAGCTCTGTAGCAACTGACTGTGCAGAAAGTCGGCAACCTCTTTGTTGACCCCTCTATGTCAGTTTACGTGGCCTACCACTTTGTGGCTGAGTTGCTGTTCTTCCCAAACTCTTCACTTTTTTTTTTATAATAAAGCCGACAGTTGACTTTGGAATATTTAGGAACGAGGAAATTTCATGACTGGATTTGTTGCACAGGTGGCATCCTATGACAGTTCCACGCTGGAAATCACTAAGAGCGGCCCATTCTTTCACAAATGTTTGTAGAAACAGTCTCCATGCCTAAGTGCTAGATTTTATACACCTGTGGCCAGGCCAAGTGATTAGGACACCTGATTCTCATCATTTGGATGGGTGGCCAAATACTTTTGTCAATATAGTGTATAAATATTTCATTTTATATTTAACTCTTAAGATGAGCACAATATAACATTTTTTAAAAATCGTAAATTATATTAAGAAAAAAAAATATATATAATGTAAAATAATACATAATGTATAATCTATTATTATATATGTTGGAATTTGTATTTTATTTGTAAAAAGACCAATACTACTTTTAAAAAAAAATGTAATTCATGAAATGTTATTCATCAGTTGATCGGGCCATACAATAAATGATACGGCAGGCTCCATTGAATGATGCGGTGGGTCAGATGTGGCCCTCAAGCCTTGATTTTGTCACCTGTGCAGCAAGACTATCACATAAAATGTGAACACTGAATACAAAAATTGCATTTCATATATAACTCTTAAGTTGAGGAAAGATTATAACATGATACATGAGATTGATTAAAGCAAAAAAGTAATACTATATATACATGTCTAAAAAAAAATACAAAACTTATCTATTTTTGAATCTGTTAGTCCCTTAGTTGTAATTTGCAAAGCAATGGAAAATAGCAATATTACTTCTTAAATGTATTTTATGTATAAAATGCCAGGTTATTCACCAGTTAGCAGGTCATACAATTACAGATGTGGAAGGTCACTGCAAATAATTTGCAGGCTACGTCAAATGACGTGGCCCCCAAACCTCGAGTTCTGGCACCACTGTGCTATGTGCACACTTTTGGGTTGTATATGACAAAGCAAATAGTGTTTCGAGTGGTGGCTAACATTAATTATAAACTGATTTACTCTTCAGAAAATATCTAAGGCCAATAAAACTAGCTGTAGGCCTCATTTTTGGACACCCCTGAACTACAGGTTGAAACTAAAAAATAAATAAATGGACCAATGAAATACAAGCTGGAGACTAAGAATGGCCCCGAGGCTGGAATTTGAGCACCTTTGAGCTGATGTGACAAATTCCGAGTTTTTTTTCAAGAAGCCACTTAATGGTCGTCTTAAGAGCCAATGTTACTACTTGTATGAGAATTTACATCGTCAGCCATTTAGACTGTAGCTTTATTTAAATTGTTGCAACCACCATAGTTCTTATTCCATTTGTACACTGTATTGTATGTTTTTGTACATGTTTTATACAAAGGGAAATTCAAGTTTATAATAAAAAAACATGGAAATCACTCTTAAGATTCTATATAAACGTTGGTGCTTTATTTACTTCTCTTCATACAAAATTAGCTTAACATACAACAGAAATCTCACATTGATGTTATTAAATGGTGGATTCAGTGCATTCTCAGCATCATCCGGACTGCTGAGGTTTGTTGAGCAGCGCCATGCTCAGCTTCGCCACCATCAAAAGACTTGGAAAAAGAAAATAGGGATGTTGCGTTTTACAGAAACGGGTCAGAAAGTCATCTAAAAGACGTGCTTACCTTGCACCCGCCACGAGTCCAGCAGGCATGAACTTCCTGGATCCGTAGAACCTTTTTCCCATGATGCCTGTCAGCGTACCTGAAGTAGCTGGAAGACCCGATATAAGGTTCCTTTTTAGAGAGTCCCTTCAGGAATTTGCACTAATTCACAAAAATTCAACCTATCCTTCTCAACTTTGTAAAATACCCAACACGTCCCCGCACATTTTGGCTCATCGAATTTCTCTGAGCGGTGCTCAAACACACACGTCAAATGTCTGATCAAAATGTATGTTTGTTTTTTCTCTGGACCAAGCAGGCACAACTACGTGTAACAATATATCAACACTTTATTGTCAAACGTCACAATTGTTGTCCTTCTGCATAGCTCAGACTTACTTCCAGTTTCTGTCGACAGTGCGACGCCTCCTTGGTAATTTTGGCAATACACTGTCTTCCTGGCTCCTAGTTTACATGCATTTACTGTATATATTCATTTAACCTCCAGGTTAAAATAATTAAAAATATATTCTAATTTGCAATGCTGACCTAGCAAAGAGGCAGCATATTTACATGTTACAATTGTTGATGTGTGATGATAATCTCTCATTTATCCACAAAAACAGCATCAAAGACCACTTTCAACAGTTCACAAATGCTCTTAATGTACGGCCGTAAATGTGTTGGAACAGAAATAAATGTTTAAGATAGACAAACAAGTGTAAAATAAACATGGAAGAATGTCTGAAACTTGTGGATGACAGAGAAGAATGCAAACAATAAGGAAGTCTTTGGTGGTGTTTCCTTCGGTCATTATAAATATTACTATAATTAATTATAGTTAATTTGACAAAGAGCCATGAGTATGTGCTTTTTCTACCATTTTTAAGTCTGTAGTAGTGTTGTCCCGATACCAATATTTTGGTACCAGTACCAAAATTATTTCGATACTTTTCGAAATAAAGGGGACCACAAAAAAATGGCATTATTGGCTTTATTTTAACAAAAAAATCTTACGGTACATGAAACATGTTTCTTACTGCAAGTCTGTCCTTAAATGATATAGTGAACATCCAAGACAACTTGTCTTTTATTAGTGAGTAAGCAAACAAAGGCTCCTAATTTAGCTGCTGATGTATACAGTAACATATTGTGTCATTTTCCATTCTATAATTTTTTCAAAATTATTAAGGACAAGTGGTAGAAAATGGCGTCTTCAGTAATGCGGACGTTGTATCGATCTGTTGTGGTGAAGAAGGAGCTGAGCCGGAAGGCAAAGCTCTCAATTTACCGGTCGATCTACGTTCCCATCCTCACCTATGGTCATGAGCTTTGGGTCATGACCGAAAAGATAAGATCACGGGTACAAGCGGCCGAAATGAGTTTCCTCCGCCGTGTGGCGGGGCTCTCCCTTAGAGATAGGGTGAGAAGCTCTGCCATCCGGGAAGAACTCAAAGTAAAGCCGCTGCTCCTTCACATCGAGAGGAGCCAGATGAGGTGGTTCGGGCATCTGGTCAGGATGCCACCCGAACGCCTCCCTAGGGAGGTGTTTAGGGCACGTCCAACCGGTAGGAGGCCACGGGGAAGACCCAGGACACGTTGGGAAGACTATGTCTCCCGGCTGGCCTGGGAACGCCTCGGGATCCCCCGGGAAGAGCTACACGAAGTGGCTGGGGAGAGGGAAGTCTGGGTTTCCCTGCTTAGGCTGTTGCCCCCGCGACCCGACCTCGGATAAGCGGAAGATGATGGATGGATGGATGGTAGAAAATGAACTATAAATCTATTTGTTCATTTACTGTTAATATCAGCTTACTTTCTCTTTTAACATGTTCTATCTATAATTTTGTAAAGTGTAAAAATCGCTTATTCTTCTGTTGTTGGATACTTTACATTAGTTAAGTTAAAGTTAAAGTGCCAATGATTGTCACACACACACACAAGGTGTGGCGAAATTATTCTCTGCATTTGACCCATCACCCTTGATCACCTCCTGGGAGGTGAGGGGAGCAGTGGGCAGCAGCGGTGGGCGCGCCCGGGAATCATTTTGGTGATTTAACCCCCAGTTCCAACCCTTGATGCTGAGTGCCAAGCAGGGAGGTAATGGGTCCCATTGTTATTAACTCCCTGCTTGTTTTGGATGATACTACACATTTTGGTATCAATCCGATACCAAGTCATTAAAGCATCATACATTGGCCATACTCAAAGTCCTCATGTGTCCAGGGACATATTTCCTGAGTATATAAACATACTGTATATATATATATATATATATATATATATATATATATATATATATATATATATAAAAAACGAAAGATGTTGTGATTCCAAAAAATATCGACGTAATCATAGTAGTATCGACTAGATACTCTACTGTACTTGGTACAATTACAGGACCAGTACTTTTCAGAGGTGGTATCGTACCGAATATGATTAATTTGTATCATGCTACTATACTAATACCGGTATACCGTACAAACCTAATCTGTGGTATAAAATAGGTAAAACATCTGTATTTGTATTTGAAATCCTGTGCTATTTAGGTTAGAAACACTTAAAACAGTGATAAGAAATTCATTAAACACAATTTGTGCGATGTAATGCGAGATTAAAAGCTTTAAAATGCCGCAACTTTCGGAAAGTTGCCATGAATTCAGACATTTCAGGTACAATAAATGCTGAAAATTCATGTCTTACCAAGGGACAGCCAAACGTTACGGGGGTCATTGGACACCTGATAGGCACCGACACCTGCGAGGCCACCAAAGAGAAGCCCGGCGGCGAGAGAGGGAACGCTGCCTGGAAGAAGCAAATAAGAAGACATCATTGCCTTCATTCTGGACATTAAGCATGGGTCAAATCCATCCATCCATCCATTTCCTACTGCTACTCTCATTTGGGCTGGAGCCTATCTCAGCTGCATTCGGGCGTAAGGCGGGGTACACCCTGGACAAGTCGCCACCTTGTCGCAGAAGGGTCAAATCTGTCCCGACTCCCCATCATTACCTGCTTTCACATAGCCGATGACTCCTCCTGAAGCCACCAGGGCCGCATATCCATAGCCCACCCAGTCCACAGACATGTTGGCTCCTGCCACAGGATAACAGCATTTAAATATACATCGTAGCTTATAACAAAACAGTAAATACATGCAATTTTGCACACAACAAAGATTCGTTCCTGACTAAACACTACAAACGTCCTAAATAGAAACACTAAATCCATCACATTGCAGTAATTTGAACAAAAGCTAGTTTTATTTGTGTCACTGGTGTGGTTTTGCAGATAAGACCATCTGCGTTGAGCACGGGAACAGCATTGCACACAGACGTTACGTCCATTCACAACTAAAAGCAAACACACGCGTTTTAACTCGAAAAACTGTATAAAAAATAACATTTACGCAATGTCGTAACACAAATGAATACACAACCTTGCTGGTCTGGTTTGTCCTCTGTCGCGAGTGGCTTCCTTCTGTTCCTCGCCGGAGACTAATAATCGTAACACAGCACAGATCCGCGCGAGGTGCACCATGGGGAATGTAGTGCTAATTTGTTTAGCCTTTTTAAAACGTGTTTTGTACAGTGAATCGCGCATTGCTTTAAAATACAACAACGAATTAAATAAAAAAAAAAGAAACAGAAACATTGGGTGATTGTGGTTCATCATAGAAGATTCATAAACAAACAACAGAAACATTTTAAAAAAATGGTAAATAAGTAAAATAGTTTTGTGTCTCAGTGAAAGAAAATAGCATTACTCTTCCAGAATAATACTATCAATTGTATATATATATATATATATATATATATATATATATATATATATATATATATATATATATATATATATACATATATATATATATATATATATATATATATATATATATATATATATATATATATATATATATATATATATACAATTGATTGCGTTTTGTCATTAATTGTGATTATTTGGTCATCATCACGGACTATTCTGTGATATTCTAATAGCAGGAGTATTTTTTCTTATCTTCATTAGACCAGTCCACAAAAAGTGGTGCAAATAAAACTAAAAAAGTGCATGTACAGAAGTCAGTGCCATAGTAATAAGCCAGTAGCCAAAACAAAAGAAACAAAAAAATCTACAAAAAAACAAATACTTTGAAAAAAGAGACAATAAAAAAAAACTAACTACTATCATGAGTATGATATTCCATGGGTTATTCAAATGTATTTATCATTTACTTTGGTTTGTTATGTAAGTACATTGCCAACGTTTCTGCAAAGTATGAATGGATGTACTTTTGTTTTTAGCCACAAGATGGCGTCAAATGATCATATGAAGCTGCGTTCAAGCTATTTTTATGAGTCCCCTCTGTGTCGTTACACTTTTCCTCAGAAGGGGGCGCTTGAATACAATTTATCAAACATAATGTCCACACTGAGAAAACACACATTTCAGTTATGACAAGAAGGGACAAGGATAATTATTTCTGGCAATCAGTAAATTTATTGAGAGATTTTTTTTTTATGTTTGCAACAATTTTATCAAATAAAGCGCTTTAATGGCGATAGTAGCAAAACGATAACATAGCAGTAAATATTAATAAAAAGCATGAATTAATAGTATTGACATCATTTGAATATGAATGGCTGCATGCGCAGGGCGCCGGAGGAGGATTGTTTTACGCTTATTAAAGATAGCTTGCAGGGTTAGGGAGACTTAAAACGTGTCCGACCTGCAGCATGCAAACAGACTGAATATTTTAATATAACTCTTATAAAAAATAAATACAAATAAAGTCAAGTCCGACCTTTATTTTACACTTCTTTTTTAATTTTTTTTTAGCCCTGTTTGAGGTATTTAAATATCTTCACGCTTTATGATTTATACTGTAGAAAGAGGACATAATACAAAATAATTGTTTTCAATTAAGACGGATATTATGACAAAATATATTTGAAAAGCAATGGTCATTTACTGTTTATTAATCACTGGCGTTGTGTCCTTGGGCAAGACACTTTACCCACATGCTCCCAGTGCCACCCACACTGGTTTAAATGTAACTTAAATATTGGGTTTCACTATCTCAAATCGCTTTGAGTCAGTAGAGAAAAGCGCTATATAAATACAATTCACTAATTCACTAATAATTAGTTTTTTTCAAGTTTTTTTTGATAACATCAAAGTAATACATATTATAGGTTTATTTATATTGCCACAATTATTATGATATGATTGATCCATTTAAACTCGTCCCCTCCTCTCGTCCACACCCGCCCCTGTTGCGCATGCGTCACCAGGTATTCCCGTTCATTTGTCCTTTTTCTTCCCCCCCCCCCCCCTTAGGCCAGGTGAGACGATCTAGTTGACGAGGTACACAAAAAGTACTTTGGGACCTGAGGCTGGGGTGCAAACAAAGCAGCCCAAAAAAAAAGAAGAAAGAAGACGAAAGAAAGAAAAAACAGACGACGTAGACAGAAAAGAATGTCAATTATGGGCAAGATGGGTGAATGGCAGGTATGTGCTGCAGCTGCTTTACACTCAAAAGTCCTAAAGACTGGTTGAAAAAAAAAAATCAACATTAAAAGGCTTTTATTTTGCAAGGTCAAAATAGATCTTCTTGCACGAGTCGTTTATTTGTTGCAGTTTTGCACGGTGGCCGAGCAAGTGCGCTGTCATTGTCAAACAGTTTCATGCTTTAGTTTCATTATTAACTTAAAAAAAAAGGAGGGGGATGGAGGGGAGACGTACCTGTCTGAGGTGCATGCATGAGGCGACAGGGCCGAGCCAGGCTCCTTTTAGCCTCATTCAAATGAAACAAGGCCATGTTGTTGTGTTAATTATTAACATCCCCCTCCCCTTGCAAAAAAAAATACCCTCAGATACTCAATGGACCTGTAGAACCGCCACCTTTTTTTTTTTTAACATAACAAGCTCTGCACTCTCAATGGGATTAAAATAACATTATGCATAGTTAATAACATCAAAAAGAGCACCGAGTTATCATTGTTATTTTTTAATAATGCATATAACGTAGCGTGTACGCTGCGTGGACACACTAGTGTGTGAGCGTGTGTTAGAGTGTGTGTGTGTGTGTGTTGATATGCTAATGAGGCCCTGTGCCAGGCGTTATTATACACAGCAGCTTCACTTCCACCATTAGAGGGAGACCTCAGAGCGCAAAGACAGCAGGCTTGAATAAAATTTTGGAGCTGAGCGCGAGGGGCGCACACACACGCACACACACACACACACACACACCAATATATATATATATAATACACACACATTGTGTGTTATATATAAATATCTTGAAAACTGCGGGGATCCCTTTTACACAGAAAAAGGCACATCGACATCCCATGAAAATGCTGTGGAAATTAACTGATAACATTAAATACGAAGACTGCGAGGTAAGGTGCTCCACTTTTTTTTTATTTTTAAATGTTCATATTCATTTAATTTTTATTTACTATTTTTTATTTTATTTTTTTATTGTCGAATTAAATGTGTGTCATAACGAATTTCTCTTTAAAAACATGACTTCTCTTATATGCGCAAGTGTGATTCTTGTTATTGCCACGGCCGCGTTTGTACAAAAGTTATCCAGCAGCGACTTGCGTGGGAGTGGAGGAGCCAGTCGGACGTGTTTTTGTCAGCACACATTTACTTTACTTCCACTTTGCGTGCGTGTGTCTCTGTACACTTTTTACCCGAGAATATACCGTTTGTTAAAAATGCGTAATTACGCACGAACGGGGTGTAAAAGTTGACAGGGGTTTTTTTTGGTGTGGAATATACTTATTGGATTATTTTGGAGCTTTCGTGATGGAGGACGATCAGGACAAGGTGTCAAACAAAGACGGAGGTAGAAACGATGTCGTCCGAGCGTCGTCCTCAGAGGTGCACACACACTTTTTGTCTTTTTTTTTTTTTTTTTCATGCGCTTTAGCAATGGGACTCTTTTAAACCCCCCCTCCCCTTCCTCTCCGTCCTCCCCCTCCCTTCCTCGGCTCTGATTCGTCAAAGGAGACTGAATGTCCCCCTTTTTTGTCTCTCTCTCTTTCCGCCTGCACTCCGCGCACTCTCTCTCCCATCTCTGATGAGATATTCCCATTCCTGCTTTCAATGGACGTCATTTAAGCGCAGACTTTGCGGCCCTGACTTGCGTCCTCCGCTCCACGCGCACCACTTCTTCTTCCATTCTTGCTGGCTTTTTTTTTTTTGCACCCCCCCACCCTTCTTTTTTTTTTTTTTTTGTATTTTGATTCTTATTATTATTCCAATTTGACGTCTTCCTGCCCTGTTGGCGCCATGTCCGCGCTGTGTTAGAAGGAATCGGGGCTGATATGAGCTCACGCATGGGGACTGCAGCACTGTGAAGAAAAAACAAGTTTTTTTTCTTGTTTTTTTTTTTTTTTTTTTTTTAAACTTTATTATGGGGATCTAACCTATTATTTCTAATGGATTATCGCTCTCTTGCTGTGGCACATAGCTGATATTTTTTTTTGCAGGAGTCTTTTTTTTCCACAAAAAAAAAAAAAAAATTGAAAAATTCTTCTCTTGAATTGCTTCTTTTAATCCTTTCAGATGTTAGTGCACAGTTTTTCCGCTATGGTAAGTACTTGCAGGATTTTTTTTTTTGTGCTTGTGTTTTTTATTTTGCATGCACAATTCTTCATATTTGTCACTTTTCAAACAAAATAAATCAGCTATTTGCGTGGGCAAAAACATTTTAAGATATTTGATAAGAAAATGCATTTATTTTATTGTATTTTAATTTATTTTTTTGGCTTCCAGGACCGTCACGACGGCACCAGCAACGGGACAGCCCGGCTACCTCAGCTGGGCGGCGTGGGTCAGAGTCCCTACACGAGCGCCCCTCCGCTCTCCCACACGCCCAACTCAGACTTCCAGCCCCCGTATTTCCCCCCGCCCTACCAGCCCATCTACCCGCAGTCTCAGGACCCTTACTCGCACGTCAACGACCCGTACTCCCTAAACTCCTTGCACGCCCAGCCGCAGCCGCAGCACCCGGGCTGGCCGGGCCAGAGGCAGAGCCAGGACGGCGGCCTGCTGCACCAGCACCGCAGCCTGCCCCACCAGCTGTGCCGGGACTACCGCAGGGAGGTGCTCCTACCGTCCGGTCACGGCCTTGATACGGGACTCTCGGACTCTATACCAATCCATGGAATACCTCACTCTTTAGAAGATGTCCAGGTAATTGTTTTAATTCCAGGAAAAAAAATAAAGGTCTGAACAAATTTAAGTGCAAAAAAAGTTCAATTCCATTCCAAAGGAAAAATCAAAAATCAACATTGTATCTGCTTTTAATATGTATTTTTAAAAAAAAATCAAAATGCGAATTAATTTGCCTTCAAATGGATTTTAACGCCTACACGTACACACCAAAAAATCTAATGATATAATCATCTAACCAATAATCTGGAATTAGGTCAGCATTATTACGGGGCGACTTCCGTTATTTAAGTCTGACATTGTCTTGGAATTTACCAAAGAAAAACGAATACTGGTTGTTCATAATAATAATAATAATATTCTTTATATGCTTTGATGTTGAATTTTGCGCATTTGTGTTGCAGTCTGTTGAGGATCAAGGAATTCACATTCCCGACCAGACTGTAATTAAAAAAGGTAAGCAATTTCCCTCTGCATGTTTCTGCAAGTTTGCGCACACATTTTATACATACACACACATTTTAACTCACACACACATTTATACAACCACCCACCCACCCACACTATTCTGCTCCACAGAACTCCATGCCTGACTGATCCTAATACGCGCTATAGCCTATTTTTCATTACATGCTTTCCAAGTGCATCAAACTGAGCTGCACCTTTCCCCCCCTCAAAACCCCTCCTCTCTTTTCTTCTTCTTCTTCTTCGTGATGGAATTTACTGTCAATGTTCCACATCATGCAAAGATGAGTGCAGCTGCTGTGCTTTTGTAATGACCACCGATAATAGGAATAACGTGCACAATCTTTCATGCTGGGGTTATTTTACTATACATATATCATAGTATTACTGTTGCACAGTTTTTTTAATTTATATTTGATCTCCAACATGATAATTGGCCTCTTAATGCGTAATCTGAAGACTTGCTTTGACTGCCATTGTCTCTATTAGGCTCCCCTGAGCCATTAACGTCACAACTCATCCGTCCAAAAGTCGCACAGGCCTCTCTTTTGTCTCCGGTTGCACGCATGCGCAGCACAAAAAGCACCAGAAAAAGCTTAATTCTATTATTCTATATTCTAATTTGTTTCATTATTATTATTATTATTATTTGCTGCATAGGTCCAGTGTCTTTAACAAAGAACAACATCTCCGGTATCCCCATCAACAAAGACGGACTTTTCGGCGGGGTGGTCAACCCCAACGAGGTGTTCTGCTCGGTACCGGGCCGGCTATCGTTGCTCAGCTCCACATCCAAGTACAAGGTGACGGTGGCGGAGGTGCAGCGACGTCTCTCCCCGCCGGAGTGCCTGAACGCCTCTCTCCTGGGCGGAGTGCTACGGAGGTGAGAGGACACACACGCTCACACACATGAAAAAAAAAAAAAAAAATACACAAAATAATTAAAATCAACCACGCGTGACACGTGCACATACAGGCCTTTATTTATTGAATTTTGCAGCGTTTGCATTTTTTTTTTTTTGTGGAGGCGGGGTGTGGATTTGGGGCAATGTTTACAAAAACAATTAAACAATTAACACCAATGTGCGGGAAACACGCTTTAAAAGTTGTTTTAAAAGGGAGCTAGGTATATTGGACACACGCACATGCGCACAAACACACTATGGTAATATTCATGTTCCTGCAGGGCCAAGTCGAAGAACGGCGGCCGATCCTTGCGGGAGAAGTTGGATAAAATCGGCTTGAATTTACCTGCGGGCAGACGCAAGGCGGCCAACGTCACCTTGCTGACGTCACTAGTAGAAGGTAAGCCGGAAATCACGTGTTCCATCGCGATATTAGGCCCCACGCAAGTCGCAACCCCCCCACGCACACTCCATCGCTCCTCTCTGTGTGTTGGAAATCAGCATATGCGCTCATGCGTGTAATGTGGAGCGACTTTGCCTCGCAAGTAATAAAGCATGAAGGGTGTGTGTGTTTGTGTGTGTGTGTGTGTGTGTTTGTGTAGAAAGACACACATAGAGTGAATGATGCTGGTAATTCTAGTGGCGTTTTTTTTTTGTGTGGCCATGCAGGTCCATGGCCTACTTTTACGCGCGGATGTGGCGCTGCGTTAATTATTGGGCGCTGCTTGTTGTTTAGGTGAAAAGTCGATCGACGCTCCACATTTTTTTTCGGACCACTTTATTTAACCTGATTAAAAAAAAAAAAAAGGTTTTCTGTGGGCAATCACGCTCATGTTAGTCATGAATGCGTCATTTTGTTCTGCGTTGCTGCGCAATGCATTTCGTTAAGTGTCTAAAATTGAATTCGGTATAATCGGCACATGCGCCCTCCTGCAGGTGGAACTATACACACTAAAATTCCTTAAAATGGGAGAATTTTTTTTTCCTGCTTTGGCTTCCTTTGTACTAGTGTGCTGTGGAGTTTTCATTGGTAATCGATGACACGGTGCTAAGCATGACACTCCGTCTATATTCCAAGGCATTACGGTTTCACTTCCATATATAGACCTTCTCACGGTGCCTACGGGAGAGCAGCAAACGCTGCTGTGTTGTGGTTTTCGCTGCCTTTTATTCGGCTTTCATTGTGTTTTGATCATGAAGCTGCTCAGGGGGTCATTTACTGGTTAATCTGAAGGGCTGTCGCCATTTTTTTAATAACGCAAACATCATTTTTTCCCCCCTCCCTCCCTCCTCGCAGGAGAAGCGGTGCATCTTGCCAGGGATTTTGGTTATGTGTGTGAGACCGAGTTTCCCGCCAAGGCAGTAGCTGAATATGTAAACCGTCAACACTCCGACCCAAACGAACAAGTCCAAAGAAAAAACATGCTATTGGCAACCAAGTAAGTGTTAAGCAGGACATGCAGAATATAGCTGCTGTTGTTGTTGAATGGTGCAAAACACTTATAGAAGGGGTGTTTTTTTGCTCGGTGTATTAACAATTTATACGAAGTCATTAAGAACAATGACACTATGGAACACCTACAAATGATTCATTAAGAAAAATAAAGAAGGTGCAAAACATTTCCATGCCTGGTGCATTTTTGCGCACACTGCTAAAATGCATGATTTGGCCCTTTGAAGTACAGCATGTAATGACAGGATGATTTGGAATATTTAAAACGTAATTAAATCATGCAGCAGGTGTAAGGTATTGGTGAGCAAAAACACTTTAAGGTGACTTTTCACCTTCAGCTCATTTTTGTGAAGTGATTATTACCTAAAAAACAGCTGCAGGACGTTTAAAATGAGATGAAAGCTATCACAGAAAATACCACATATGTATCAAAAATGGAGCAGGTTCATGTGTCAAAAATACTACTTTTTTGTGTGCAGAACTGCATGTATTTTATTAGAGCACTTTTGTATATGCCTAGAAAGAACAATGCATCTATCAAAATAAAAATAAAATAAATATAAATTAATTTTGCATTGGAGCATCTTTGGCATGGGTGACATGTAAACATCAATATCTTAATTTTTGATGAGAAAAAAATACATGTATTGCGGCATGATAAGAAGATAGAGGACGTTTAATAAATACTAAAAAAATGAAATACATTCATAGAAATAATGCAAGCAGGGAACATGTATTTTTAGTAGGTGATATTGGGGAAAACCAAATTATTAAGAAGATTTGGCAGTGTTGAAATGAATGCATTCAGCTAGGCCAATAAAAGACAGGGTATTATAAAAAAATATTTAAAAAATAAAATAATGCAAAAAAAAAACAAAGAAGGAAAAAAATGGAATCCGTGTTTGTCTTAGATCGTGACATAGCTTCAAAATTTCGCCGTGTGAAAATGAATGCTTTTAAGTAGGCCAATAAATACAATTCATTTAGAAAAAAAAAGAAATAAAATAAGGCAATGCATTCATTCAGAGAATGCAAAAAAGGAAGATGTGTATTTTTAGTAAGTGATATGGAGGATTTTCATTGTATTATTATTACTTTTTTACATTGTATATAATTCATGTTAGGAAGGCCAATGAGAAACAGGAAATTTGTAAATAAATGAAAATTAAAAAAAAAATGCACTAAAGTCATGAAAATAATGCAAAAATGGAGCATGTTTATGTTTGATTGGTGGCACTGTAAAACCCCACCACAAAGGTATTTTTTGCTTTGACAAATGCACCAGAAAAAATAAAAAGTAGCTTGTAAAAAGGATGAATTAACTAAAATAATGCAATTTTTAAACTTTTTTTTCCTAAATTTACCGGTGACACTGTGAAAAAATCGACTTAATTTGGCTGCAAAAAATACAGGACGTTTAAAAATACATTGAAAAACATAAAATATTGCAAGAATTTCATAAAAATAATGCAGAAATGAAACAGGTGTAATTTTGATAGGTGATATTGAAGATAAACAACTTTTAGTATTTTTGTTCGTAGCTGTGAAAAATAGCTATATTTTTGACAAATTGTAAAATAAAAACAGCACATTTTTGCTGTGAAAAATGCAAACAATTAGTAGGCCACATGACGGTTAGAAATAAAAGAACATGACATAAAACAATGCAATAACTTCGTAAACATATTGCAAACAATAGAACACTTGTATGTGTATGTAGGTGACATCAAAGGAAAAAAAAACATTTACGTTTTTTATGTTTTTCTTCCAGTATAAACCTGGATTCGTTCAGGTATAGGCCAAATAAATACAGGAGGTAAAAATAAAAATAATGCAAAATTGTTTATCTTTGATAGGTTATATTAGAAAAAAAAAAAACCCAAACAAAACACAACACCTATGTTTTGTTGTGAAAAAATCCATGCATTTTGGTAGCCCAACAAATTGCAGGAAGTTTTGGAAAAAAAAAAAAAAAATCAATACAATCATAAAAATAATGTAAAAATGGAGCACTTTTTCATTTTTGAGAAGTGACTTTAGGAAGAAAAACACACAACTTTTTTGCTTTGACAAATACATGAATTACGGTAGGCTAAAATGAAACAAAACAATGCAATGCATTCATAAAAAAATATAATAACAGGTGTATTTTTAGGCTATTGGGGGATTTAAGATGTCTTTTTTTTGCTGTGTAAACATGCATGCATTGAGGCACGTAAATGTATACAAACTACTGGATCTTGAAATGCAAAATAAAGTAAAAATGCCAAATAAATTCATATTCGTTCAAATATAAAGCAAACATGGACCAAGTGTTTCTGCCATAGGAAATGTAAAATAAATAAACATGGATTAAAACATTGTTTAAAATGTGTATTTTGCCAAATCTGGGCCAGTGTAAAAATGCACAATAACGAATGCATTTAACGTTTTTTTTGTGTGTGTGTGTGCATACTAACAAGCCCATTTGTGTGTGTGTGTCCCCAGGCAAGTGTGCAAGGAGTTCACGGACCTGTTGTCCCAGGACCGATCGCCGTTGGGAAACTCCCGGCCGCAGCCCATCCTCGAACCGGGCATCCAGAGCTGCTTGACCCACTTCAGCCTCATCTCGCACGGTTTCGGCACCCCGGCCTTGTGCGCGGCCGTCACGGCCCTGCAGAACTATCTGACGGAGGCCATCAAAGCCATGGACAAAATGTACCTGAACAACAACCCCAACAGTCACTCAGATAACGGCACTAAAGGCGACAAAGACGAGAAGCACAGAAAGTGATACCCCCCTGCAGCCCCCACCCCCTCCTTCATTTCCACATAAAAAAGGGGCCAAACCCTGGGGGCCCTTTTTTTTTTTTCCTGCAGCACCCTGCACTGCACCCTGTTGTCCCGCCTCCTGCAGGGCTCATCCAATATAAATATATAAATAATAAACTTCCATATCCCCCCACGACCCCCCCCCCCCCCCCCCAACACACACAACATTTTCTGGATTCGCTGAGGAAAACCTGCACCACTTCATGATGATTATTATTATGATGGAAAAAAACGAAAAGAAAAAAAACAACAACTACCCTGCAGGGTGTGGAAACTCAAAGACTTCGAACGCTTTATCCCGCCTTTTTTTGTGGACCCATCATCTCAATTTTGTGACAAAAAAAGGAGGATTAATTCTTCTATCAGTATTGTGAATATAATAATAATAAACTTGAAATTCCACCCCGTCATCACTTCTTTCTCCAAGCGACCAACTTGAACTTTTTTTTTTGTTTTGTTCGAATTTCAACACGATTCGCAGTTATATAAGGGAATCAGTGTTCATGTATGTATATATTTATTATTTATGTGTAATTTAACGGGAATTGTAAATATGGTGCGTCTGTTGAAACTTTTTGTTTTGTTTTTGTTTTGTTTAATTTATCTGGTGCCTCCTGTTTTAGTGGGTTTTAATATTCGGTTCTAGTTCTTCATGTGATTTTATGGTTCTTATAGAGAAAAAAAAAGAAAAGAAAGAAAAAAAAAAAGCAGAAGTTTTGGGGTATTTTTTTTATTTCTCTGGGATATTTCAATGCAGCCTTCTTGTAGCATGTCGAGGCCGCATTGAAGCAAGTGAACAAATCGAATAGAAATAAACTTCCAATATTATAGAAATCATCTTTATTCCGTTCACCCCCCCCCCCCTCCATTTCCCAACTGGTTTTTATTTGGTTTCTATTTTTATACGTGTTGTGCCAATCACAAATTATTGTTCTCTTCCTGAAGCGCCATAAAAGCAATAAATGGATTTTTGTGTTTTTTTGGGGAGGGGCGGGGGGGACTACCTTAATAATTAATATCTTGTTCTGTCCGATAATGTCCAAAAATTGGAGGCGATTTTAGCTGTATTGTATAGACACGTGCTGGCAATAGTTCCCATGCCTGTCAATGTATTATATTCCTTTGTTGCCCAGAAAAAAAATAAATATTTGATACGCTTCATCTGCATTTTTATACTTTTATTTATTTATTTACTGAAGTGTACAAAAAAAACAACAACAACAAAAAAAGAGAACTATTTGAAACATTTCCCCTTTTTTTTTGTCTTTAAGGGGTTGATTGTGCGTGCAGTCACGCATGCGCCCATATTCTACATTTGACTGCAGCTTTATTTTTTGCAGCAGGGTGTGAATGAAGAGTGTCTGCTTCGAAGCAGGTGAAGCAGCATCGAGGCATTGTTTTGTGTTTTTGTTGGCCGCCTCGCATTATTGTGTGTGTGGGATCCTGTCCTCAGGCAATACAATAGCTCGCTCACTCATAAAGAGAGAGAGACAGAGAGAGAGAGAGAGAGAGAGAGCGGGAGAGAGAGAGAGGGAGAGACTAGCCGGCTGCTCTTTGCTGTATAATAGTCACTTTAAAAAACAACCAGACCTAAACAAAAACCCGACACATTCGTCATTAAGGTTGTTTAATACATTTATCGTCTGCAGGGTGAGACGATTGCATTAGAAATAATCTGTTTGCATTGTTTTTATTTGAATTGTATTAGTCAGAGATTATTTAATATTATCATGCATTAAATGTGTTTTGGGCTGAGAGCATAAAAAAAGTCCCATTTTTACCTTTAGATTTGTTTTAATGTTAAAATGCAAGCCACAATTGCTTGCTCACCTAAATTCATTACAAGAATGAAGTATTATTTTACATTTTCCTGAAGGAATTCTCCTGAAGGAATCAATAAAGTACTATCTATCTATCTATTAATTATTATATAATAAGACAACTATAGAAACATGATTCAGTTTGGAGTTAGTGTTTATCCAAAAAACTTTTAAAATAATAATTATCTTTGTGAAGTAATTTAATTAAACTAATCCAGAATGTGAATCGTTACAAATAAATACATAGCAAACTGAGAAGTATATATACAAAATAAATTGGATTTATGGAAAAATCCGAAAAAACTAACTTTTTTAGTAAATATTTTTCAATTCACAACAAATAACAGCTGCGAACCTAATAAACAAAATGAAAAATATTCTAAATATTCATATGATTCTGCAAAACAAAGTAAATAATAAGCACATTAAAATAGGTTGAATTTTTAGGTCTGGTTTCATTCGTCACTTATATAATATTGACGGTTGATTAGTGAAAATGTTTGAGTCATTTATAATAAATACACCAAAAAGTATTCACATGAGTGAATTATATTTTCCGCAAAAAAACATTTTATTTTGAGAAATTAACATAACACCGCTAATACAAATGATAAAATTGAGAAAAAAAAAAAGATTATTAAATTAAACTTAACATAACATTGATAAAAAGTGAAATGATGCAACTATTTGAAAAAGAATAAAATACTAAAATAAAAAACAAAGAAAGAAATGATTGTCTGGATGTCCGCAGGTGGACTTATTAGCCCTGCAGTGAGTGGGCAGCACTTGTGTTTATATTGGAATGAAAGCTGCAGGTGTGCCAGAACTGGAAGAGGGCGGGGTCTTATTTTGTTTTACGAGGCACACCTGCAGAAGGGGCTGATAAAATATGATGATTATTTATTGTTTTTAAATGGCATCAAAAATAAATATAATTAGCGTTATACACCTCCACTTAATATACTATTTTGCCTCCATTTGTGCTCCGATTTGATAAAGAAGCAGACTCTTTTTTTTTTTTTGTTGCTCCTAAATGGACATTTGATACGCTCATTTGCTGCAATCGAATTATGGCACTTGAAAGTTTCGCAATGAAGCGCAAAATGGCTAATTGTCTTCAACTCTGACATCAGCAGTCATTTGGGGGTCTTTGTGTTGGGTGTGACCCCCTCCTCTCCCTCCTTCTGAGGGGCCCCTCAGAAGCCAAGAGAGGTCAACGACTTCTGGATTACTTGAGACATTAAGTCATCGATTAGAAGTGACTTTGAATAAACACATTGACAGTAAAGCTTCGTCCACTATTGTTACTGATTGTATTATTTTGCTGCTTTCCCCCCCCAGTCGCTGCTGAAACAGACACATAGGAAGACCCAGCAAAAGCAGCTTAAAATGGTGACTCCTTCTCCCTCCATCCCTCGGTCCCTGTCTGCAGTCAGCCAGGGGGAGAGTGTCGCCCCGGGCCAAACATATGCTTCTTTCCATTGCACTAATCCAAATGCAGCGTGGAGGAATAATTGCTCCAGTGGCCGTGGCTTCACTGGCTCTTTGTCCCTCACTGGCTCCCGTCAGCCAGGCACACGCCATTTCAATCAACCCCCCCACCCACACCAAGACACTTTTATTATATATGTATATATATATATATATATATATATATATATATATATATATGTATGTATATATATATATATATATATATATATATATATATATATATATATATATATATATATATATACATATATATCATCTATCGTTAAAAAAGCCAACAGAGAATGTTAAAGTTGCATTGGAAGTTTCAACACATGCACTCAACTTAAATAATCAATTATGAGCAATTAAATATATTTCAAACATTATTTACACGTAAAGGAATGGTACTTTTTTTTTTTTTTTTAAAAAGGAGCATTATTACTATTAAAAACGAATATATGTGTAAAAATCAAAATACAAAATCATAATGAATACACTGTGTGAAACATTTTAGCAGCCTATTATTATTAATATAATTATTATTACTATTACTATTGTTACCAATATTATTACTATCATTATATTACCTAGATAATAATTATATTAATAATAATAATACTTATTATTGGTATTATCACTGTAGTATATCAATAATATAGATAATAATGATGATAATAATAATAATAATAATAATAATTATTCTTCTTCTTCTTGGTATTATCAATATTATTACTATTATTATTATTATTCATTCCATTTAAGGATGTTCACACCAGCACTAGACCATTAATGAAAAACAAAACAAAAAAACGTTGAACAACTATCTACTATTACAACTAAAATTAAAACTTGTATAGTTACGAAAAAATAATACAGTAACAATCCTGATTTTACCATCATACTCAATATATAATTATTTTTAGGAGTTTTTGGCTATATATGATAATGATAATTATTATTATACATGCCATTTGGGGACTTTCACTTCAGCACTAAACCATTAATAAAAAAAGAAGAAGTGAAAAATACAATCTAATATTAAAACAAAAAGCAAAACTAGTTTTACGACAAAAAACAGTAATAATTCCAATAACAATGATATACTAAAACAAAGTGATTTTCAAAATGTTTGGCTTATTCTTATCATCATCATTGGTATTATTATTATTATTATACATGCTATTTGGGGTCTTTCACAGCAGCAGTAAATCATTATTAATAATAAAACAATAATACCAAAATTAAAAGTAAAACTTAAAATGTTACAAAAATATTATAACACTAATAATTATGAAAATAATAAAATAAATAATAACAATAAAGTGCTTTTAAAAGTTTTTGGATATTATTATTATTATTATAATGATTATTATTATACATGCTATTTGAGGACTCTCACAGGACCACTAAATTATTGATAACAAAACTTGAAAAAAATAATAATCTAATTATAGAATATCAATTAAAACGTATACAAGATATAATAGAAAACATAATAAATGTGATAATAATAATAATATACTAAATATCATCAATAAAGTAAAGTGATGTTAAAGTTAATAAAGTTTTTTTGGCTGTGCAACAGTATGAGTTTATTATTGTTATTATTATTATTAGTATTATTATTAATAATAATATTATCATCATCATCATTCTCATTATTGTACATGCATTTTGGGGCTTTCACATGCAGCACTAAACCTTTAATAATAAAACTTAAAAAAGACAATCTTATAATAGAATTAAACATAAAACTTTGTGTTACAAAAAATAATCTAACAGTAATATACAAAATATTAACATATGTTAAGATTTTTTTTGCGGTGCATTATTATTATTTTTATTGCTTAAATGACTGTAATTATTACCAAACAAAATGGTTTGACAAACCTTTTCCCTCTCAAAGTCTGCTAAAGTTGACAGAAAGTCTGGTCTGAGGCCTACCAGCACACTTTATTGTCTGGGAATCAACGTTGACAAACGACTTTATAGTAAATGCAGTGTTTGGCAGGAAATGACGCACCTATTTCCACGCCTATGTGGAAGCACCAGACACAGCATGGAGTTGGCGTGTCAGTGATGGTTTATGAATGTCTGACTGAATTGATAGACGTGATAATTTCACACAATTTCATAGTGAGCTATCTGTTCCATCACAGCTAAATAAAAAGGGTCAGTGCGCAGCTGAGGCAAAGCCCAAGCAGCTATTATGAAGTTTGATGATATAGACCCCCACCCCCACCCCACCACCATCACCATCATCATCATCATCGCCATCATCACCCTCCTCTCCCTCCTGCCTCTTTTTTCTCTCCTCTGTGGTACTTTGCTCCAGGCCTCATAGCTGCAGGCCACAGTGCCTGCTCATGATAAAGGACTTATACTCTCTCTCTCTCTCTCTCTGCAACCTAATCAACTCACTGTTAAATATTACTAGACACTCATCTTCTTCTGCTTACTGCACCTTTGCTGTAACATGCATTTGATTTATCCTTACACACAATGATTAATTATTCAAATAAATGCGTCTGCACTTTTTTTTTTTTGAAGACAAAGTATTGCACATCATAAAAAAGGTAAAAGTCTCGGACCGTCATTTTGTGTGCCTGCAGGTTAGTCGTATAAAATTTAAAAAAACAACACTTAATGCACCGACTGCAATATTTGTTTTCACAGCTCAAAGGAAAACTGGGGGGTTTTGCAGCTTTTCCAAAGCTATTACATTTTTACTAACTTCTTTTGGATGTATGGAACTAAAAGTACACAAATAATCACACTGTAAAGTGTATATAAATACAGATAAATAATGAATACAGAAGTATCAAATACAAAAAATAACAATATATATGATGGCAGCACATCACAGTAGCTCCTTTGAATTCCTTCACTTTTCTTTATTTTTGGATTTTACTCTCTATTTTATGTTGCAGTTGTTACATATGCTGTAATATTGTACAAGGTAATTGTTATACATTGTATATGTTGTATACAAATATAAAATAATATGATAATATATTAGTATACATTATATACCGTATATATAATATGTAAATATTACATATATGTTATATTTTATATTGCTTCTACGGTTCATTTTTAGTCTACTTTATACCTGCATTATCCTTTCCATCCTTACCCTTTCCATCCTTTGTAACTGAGCTACTTTGTGGAACAATTTCCAAATATAATATAATATAATAATATAATATATCATATACTGTATATATAATATGTAAATATTACATATATGTTATATTTTATACTGCTACTACGGTACACTTTTAGTCTACTTTTTCCGAGCATTATCCTTTCCATCCTTACCCTTTCCATCCTTTCTAAATGAGCTACTATGTGGAACAATTTCCCTTGTGGATTATTAAAGTTTGTCAAATTGTAAGTCGAATAAAAAAACAAAACGAAAAAGGTTCCAAAAACATCTTTGTTGAGAACCTTTGCCCCAGGCTTGAAGACATAAGAGGTTTTAAAGGTTAACGCCAAACTGTCTAAAAATAGATAAAATACTGTGTCAATGTCAGCAAAATTACATGCCAATGTTAGCATGCCAATAAAAAACCGTAAACGTATACGAGTTTGTGCCAAATATAAATTTTATTTGTATTTTTTTTAGGTTTAAATGACAAAATCAGCTGATATAATGGCGTAAAATATTCACATGCTAACATTGACATGCTAACGTTAGCAGGCTATCTTTGGCGCAGTTCAAATACCTGCAAAGTGTTGCCAAGTTTGAAAATCCATGATTTTGAAGTTTAAACATATAAGATTTGCTGATATACTAGCGTGTAATGTTAGCATGCTAACGTTGACATGCTAACATTAGCATGCTATCTTGGGAACAGTTACAATACCTGCAACACATGTCGCCGAGTACCAAAATCCATGAATTTTAGGTTTAAACATATAAAATGAGCTGAAATACTGGTGTAAAACTTGAATATACTAACAGGAATGGTTACAAGACTTGCAAGATGTCGCCAAGTTTAACAAATCCATAATTTTAGGTGTAAACGTACAACATTAGCTGAAATGCTGGCGTAAAACATTATCATGCTAACATTGGAACAGTTGGAATATCTTGCAAGATGTTGCCAAGTATCCAAATCCACAATTTTTAGGTTTAAACGTAATTAAAAAGCTAGAGTAAAACTTTGAATGCTAACATAAAAACAGTTAAATGACTTGATAGATGTCGCTAAGTGTAAAAATCTATGATTTTTAGGATTTAAATGCAGCTGAAATGCTACTGTAAAACTTTAACATGTTAACATAAAAACAGTTGTAAGATAATGCCAAATATCAAAATCCATGATTTTTAGGTTTTAATGTACACTTTAGCTAAAATGCTGGAATTAAATCTTAACATGCTAACAATTGTGTGCTAAATGGTTTTAGACATGAACAGAAGCTCCTAAAAGCAAAATATTGTAATCTAAAAGGAAAAAGTAAGCATACTAACAAGACCAATTTTCAGTTTAAACATACAAAATTAGCAGACATGCTAACGTAAAACGTTAGCCCGCTAACATGGAGAGAGTTAAAATACCTGTAAAATGGCGCCAGGTATTGAAGTGTATGATTTTTAATATACAAAATTAGCTAAAATGCTAGTGTGAAAGGTTAGCGTGCTAACAAAGGAACAGTTAGGAACAGCGCCAAGTATCAATATCAATGCTTTTTAAGTCTGAATGTACAAAATTATCGGACACACTCGCAAAAAACGCTTGTATGCTAATGCTAATGTGCTAACACGGAAACAGTTAGACTACTTGCAAACTGATGCCAAGTATCAAATTTCAAGGTTTTTGGGTTGAAATGTACAAATTAGCTAAAATGCTAACAGAAACTGTTTCATGCTAACATGCTCATTTGATTTCAAATGTCAAAATATAATAATCATTTCAAAATGATCTGTTTTTTCAAAACTTTCATAAAATTTGTATCCATCATTTTTTTTTACCATTTACATTTCTTTGAATTCTGTTTAAAATAAAGCAAAATAAACAACTTAATTCCCTTTTTTTTTAAACTAATGTAACGAGAACTTATCTGTTCCCGAGTGAAAAACATAAAATGATGTGCACTTGTCTGTTTTTTATATTTTTCAAAACTGTGATACAAGTACAAAGATCATGTAATTTCTGTATCATACATGTGAAATAAAGTTAATTTATACTTAGACTGAGACAAACTTTATTGATCCATAAGGGAAATTGTTCAGGACAATTGCCCACATATGTGGTCCTCTCCAAGGTTTCTCATAGTCATCATTGTCACCGACGTCCCACTGGGTGTGAGTTTTCCTTGCCCTTATGTGGGCTCTACCGAGGATGTCGTTGTGGTTTGTGTTGTGGTTTGTGCAGCCCTTTGAGAAACTACTGATTTAGGGCTATATAAATAATCATTAATTGATTGATATGTAATATTTACATATTATACAGTATATACAGTATATATTATATACTGATATGTTATATTATATTATTTCATATTTTATATGATATATACAATATACAACAAACAAACATATACTTTACTTAAGCTATATTCACCATTAATGTGTGATTGCAATTTGTTGATTAGTAGTCAAACCTTTACAGTATATTTCACAATTTCCATTCCTGGTTCTATGGCTATCATCATACTTTCCTTTTTGTGGATGTCCTTTGCACAACACTTTTCTGTATCACAATTGGAGTTCCCCTGCACATATTTCCTCATGTTCTTGGATCCAAACGTGATCTGACAGTGTGCAAGTGGCACGTCAAACTCATGCGGCCCAAACCTCGCCAAATAACCCGCCATGTTTGTCTCTGCATTGTCAGTGAGGAGCGCCGTGGTCAAAGTTGACCCGAAAACGACATAATCACCGTCTTGTTTTGCCGCTTTGCAGACGTGGAGGCGGCCAAGGAGCGCAGAGACGAGCGCGGTCGTGTCATCGCCAGCTGGTCATGGCGTCGGGCCTTGATTGGCATACGCTGGGACACGTTACAGGGGCTGGTCTTGATGGAAGACCACCCCGCTAAAAATAACCGGGTCATAGTGCAAGATCAAACTTTAAGCTCACTGTTGAGTTTCCCACATTTACAAAATCACAGATCAACAAATCGTAGCAGACAACCATCGACACAACATTTTTGTTTTGTCACACACAAAACATACATTTGATCAATTTATCCAATTGATTTTATTGTTTCAATTTTGTACGGTGTCTTTGGGTGCCCAGATAGGTGCCTTATGAGTAAAATGTGTTATTTTTATTATAATAATAATTTTAAATCTGGCCAACATTTTGGAAAAAATTTCCTCTAATGTCAAACTTCAAATGACACAAGCATTACTTTTACACTTAAATGATATCAAAAGTACATTTAAGTTTGTTTTTATTTCATCCTTAATAGTGCTGAACTTCTTTTTCCACTTGTATAAAAAATCAACCTGCGAAAAATTAAGCCAATGGAACAAATATTTTTCTCCAATAGTGTAATAATAATAATATTTATAATAAATACATAAATAAATAATAATATTTGTTATCTTTTTCTTTATCTTTGATAATCTTTACTTATTTTATTTTTTGATTTAATTAATTAAAATTGATTAAAATAATGGGTCCGTGTACCTTCCGTTCATTCTAGTTCCAATAAAGAAAGTGAAGTGAAGTGAATTATATTTATATAGCGCTTTTCTCTAGTGACTCAAAGCGCTTTACATAGTGAAACCCAATATCTAAGTTACATTTAAACCAGTGTGGGTGGCACTGGGAGCAGGTGGGTAAAGTGTCTTGCCCAAGGACACAATGGCAGTGACTAGGATGGCGGAAGCGGGAATCGAACCTGCAACCCTCAAGTTGCTGGCACGGCCACTCCACCAATCGAGCTATACCGCCCCACAAGAAACTCAAGTCTAAAACCAAAGTTAGGGCCGTTTTTTGAATTTTACTATTTTTGGCATTTTTTAAAACAAACAAAACAGGGTTGATTATTAAAAAAATATTGCCCTAAAATTAGATTTTGCGCTGTTTTTCTTTTATGGACTTTTACTTTTCCAGATAAACACAAAAATCCTATTCATGCTGATCCAAAATGCAAAAATACGTGTTCATCTGTGTGATGACATATTGACCATGAATTGATTAACGTGGACCCCGACTTAAACAAGTTGAAAAACTTATTCGGGTGATACCATATAAATTGTACGGAATATGTACCGAACTGTGCAATCTACTAGTAAAAGTTTCAATCAATCAATCTACCAATGACCCGGAAGCAGTATTTTTAGCTTTTCCTTCGCGTTTAGCATGTTTTTAGCATAGCGCTAACATCATTGTTCAGCAGGAGTCCTGTTGTCGTCTTAAAAAAGTCTCATTAAATAGTTGTCCAACTTTTGTTTCAGAAATAAAAATAGAAAAAAAAGGCCCATAATGTGTTTTATGATTTGCATTTGACAATTCGGAATGAACGGACGGTACACAGTCCGTGTACCGTCCGTTCATTCTATTTCCGATTCTTAAACGCAAATCAAAAAACAAAATTATGGCCGTTTTTCGATTTTTATTATGCATGGCAGATTTTAAAACAAACAAAAAGAGGGTTGATTTTGATTAAAATAGTGCCATAACATTTTTCTGGATTTTTTTTTTCCAGATAAACACAAAAATCAAATATATTTTCATCCAAAATGCAATAAATTTGTGATGACAAAGTGAACCGGAGGCAGTATTTTAGCTTTTCCTTTGCGTTTAGCATGTTTTTTTTTTTTTTAGCATAACGGTAACATCTTTGTTTAGCAGGAGTCCTATTGTTGTTTAAAAAAAAAAAATGTCTCAAATAGTTGTCCAACTTTTGTTTTAGAAGTTAAAATAGAAAAAAATGGCCCGTACGTGTATCCCTGGGGGTACTTGAAGGTATGCCAAGGGGTACGTGAGATTAAAAAGAATATATATTCTAAAAAATAGCAACAATTCAAAAATCGTTTGTAAATATATTTATTGAATAATACTTCAACAAAATATGATTGTAAGTTTATAAACTGTGAAAATAAAATGCAACAATGTAATATTCAGTGCTGACAGCTCAATTTTTTGTGGACATGTTCCATAAATATTGATGTGTTAGAATAATTATGTATATATATTATCATACTAACTTTAGGTTGCTTAAAGTCTGTTGCTTTAGTCATTAGCTATTGTGCTCAAGTTAGACTTTTTCTAATCTATGCAAGGACAAAACTTTTTGTCTGAGGAGTGGCCTCGGCCACAGATATTATCTTTGTTTTATTCAGAGTTCTATGGAACTCTGAATAAAATGTGGGACGCGGGAGCTGAACCTCAGAGCGTAGGGCGAGACTCTGACTAAGTGTGCAGCACAATGCGTTCTCCTCATGAGCTAAATTGAACTCTGTCTCTGCATGGTTCTTTTTTTCTTGTCTGGTTAATAGATGTCATCAGTGTTAGAACCTGACAGATGTTAAAAATTAATTTTTTTGTTGAAGCAATGTTTATAATTAAGTTCATGAATCCAGATGGGTGTCTATTACAATCCCCAAAGAGGGCACTTTAAGTTGATGATTACTTCAATGTGTGGAAATCTCGATTTATACATGAATCACTCGTTTATATTTCAACAGGTTTTTAGTTATTTTCATTTCTTTTTTTTCAAATATTTCAAGAAAGGCCACAACAAATGAGCAATATTTTGCACTGTTATACCATTTAATAAATCAGAAACTTATGACATAGTGCTGTATTTTACTTCTTAATCTCTTTTTTTCAGGCAAAAATGCTTTGCTCTGAGTAGGGGGTACTTAAATAAAAAAAAAAATGTTCACAGGGGGTACATCACTGAAAAAAGGTTGAGAACCACTGACATAGATAACCACACATTTTTGGATCAACATGAATTAGATTTTTGTGTTTATCTGGAAAAAATTAAATCCATAAAAGGAAAACAGCATAAAATCAAATTTTATGTCAATATTTTAATGAAAATCAACCCTTTTTTGTTTGTTTTCAAAACTGCCACATACAATAAAAATCAAAAAACGGCCTTATCTTCGTTTATTGATTTGCGGTTCCGAATTGTAAATCGAATGAACGGAAGGAAGGTACACGGACCATAATGTTATATATTTTTTACATTTTTAAATTGTCAAAGCATTTTTTAATGTTTTAATTACATTTATTTTATACATAGCTATATAGTTGAAAAAAAAAATCAATGCATTAAATCTATCCGGGATAAATCTGGAATCTCAGGTTTGAAATTATATGCCATCTAATGTGTAAATTTGCCCAGAAAAAAATTAATAAAGGCAAAATGAGAAAATAATAAATAAGTAGATTAAAACACAGTAAGAAGTATTGCATGTAAATTCCCTAAATAATAGATAATATATAAATGCACTCTTCCACTCCAATGAGCTCCATCCTCATTGGGATGAAAAAAAAAAAGTATCCCCAACTCTAAGGGCTGAACGCCAAAGCTTTGCAGTGGCAGCACCGTGTTTAACACAAGTCCCATTAAAAAGAGCCCATTACTAGCGGAGTGAAGGAAACAATGCCCGGGGCCCTCCTCTAAAGTGTTGCAAAAACCTCATTGATAATTAAATGTTGGTTATGCGTCGCTCTCGCACTTTGCTTACCCATCAAACCTCCAGCCAGCACATGGTGCTGCCACTCTGCTGCTCCCCTCGCCACATTGTTTACCAAGGAATCATGTGGCCCCCCCTTAATAGCTGCCAATTAGAACCAATGGGGGCTCTGGGGTTAATTGTTCCCAACACATTATTTGATTGGGTGGATTCACAGCAGCACAGGGGTGAGGAAAAGTGGTGATGGGGGCTACAGCGGTAGATAACGCCTTCGCCTTTGTTGACGGGAGCTGGCACACACACACACACACACACACACACACACACACACACACACACACACACACACACACACACACACACACACACACACACACACACACACTGTATGTGATGGGTGTTTAAGCAAAACAGCTTGACTGCTTCAATCTAATTGGACAAAGTCAAAGTCAAATGCCGCAGAAGTGTCACCTTTTGCACAATGTTGTGGAAAAGCTAGCATTTTTTGTTGCAATGTCACCGCAGAAATGCACAAGTGATGGTCAAACGTGGAAGGAAAATGTGTGATGATAACCATAGAAGCAGACAATAAGCTAACCAGGGAGGAGTCTCACATGATCAAAAATGAAAAAACACAATATCATACACTAGCACAGTGTATAGTCATTTGGTGGGTGAAAGAACAAGAAGAAGAAGAAGAAGAAGAAGAAGAAGAAGAAAAAGAAGAAGAAGAACAACAAGACCAAAAATAACCGTATCAAGAAGAAAAGGATCAAGATGAACAAGATCAAGAAGAAGAAGGACAATAACAAGACTAAGAAGAAGACAAAGAAGAAGGAGAACAATAAAAAGAAGAACAAGAAGAAGAACAAGATCAAGAAGAACAAGAAGAAGAACAAGAAGAAGAGGAACAATAAAAAGAACAATAATAATAATGATAATAATAATAATAATAATAAGAAGAACAAGAACAAGAAGAACAAAACAAGAACAACAACACGAACAAGAAAACCACGTAGAACAAGAAGAAGAACAACAACATCAAGAAGAACAAAAAGAAGAACAACAAGAGGAACAAGATGAACAAGAAGAACAATAATAATAATAATAATAATGATGATAATAACAATAATAATAAGAATAACAAAAGAAGAAGAAGAAGAACAAGATCAATAAGAAGAAAAAAAACTGAACAACAACAAGAACAAGAAAAAGAAGTAGAAAAAGAAAAAGATCAAGAAGAAGAAGAAGAAGAAGAAGAAGAAGAAGAAGAAGAAGAAGAAGAAAACGAACAAGAACAAGAACAAGGACAAGAGCAAAAACAAGAACAAGCACAAGAACAAGAAGAAAAAGAAGAAGCTCTTGTAGTACCCGGGTAGCGTATCTGGTTCAGCTTTTCAGTCTGTGAAGCCTCCTTGAGAAGGCAAAGCAGAGGGCAATGTTGGTGTAGTGTCCTGCCTAAGGTAGTGTAGTAGTGTCCTACTTAAGGTAGTGTAGTAGTGTCCTGCCTAAGGTAGTGTAGTAGTGTCCTGCCTAAGGTAGTGTAGTAGTGTCCTACTTAAGGTAGTGTAGTAGTGTCCTGCCTAAGGTAGTGTAGTAGTATCCTGCCTAAGGTAGTGTAGTAGTGTCCTGCCTAAGGTAGTGTAGTAGTGTCCTGCCTAAGGTAGTGTAGTAGTATCCTGCCTAAGGTAGTGTAGTAGTGTCCTGCCTAAGGCCGTGTAGTAGTGTCCTACTTAAGGTAGTGTAGTAGTGTCCTGCCTAAGGTAGTGTAGTAGTATCCTGCCTAAGGTAGTGTAGTAGTGTCCTGCCTAAGGTAGTGTAGTAGTATCCTGCCTAAGGTAGTGTAGTAGTGTCCTGCCTAAGGTAGTGTAGTAGATGCCTACTTAAGGTAGTGTAGTAGTGTCCTGCCTAAGGTAGTGTAGTAGTATCCTGCCTAAGGTAGTGTAGTAGTGTCCTGCCTAAGGCCGTGTAGTAGTGTCCTACTTAAGGTAGTGTAGTAGTGTCCTGCCTAAGGTAGTGTAGTAGTGTCCTACTTAAGGTAGTGTAGTAGTGTCCTGCCTAAGGTAGTGTAGTAGTATCCTGCCTAAGGTAGTGTAGTAGTGTCCTGCCTAAGGTAGTGTAGTAGTGTCCTGCCTAAGGTAGTGTAGTAGTGTCCTGCCTAAGGTAGTGTAGTAGTGTCCTGCCTAAGGTAGTGTAGCAGTGTCCTGCCTAAGGTAGTGTAGTAGTGTCCTGCCTAAGGTAGTGTAGTAGTGTCCTGCCTAAGGTAGTGTAGTAGTATCCTGCCTAAGGTAGTGTAGCAGTGTCCTGCCTAAGGTAGTGTAGTGGTATCCTGCCTAAGGTAGTGTAGTAGTACCCTGCCTAAGGTAGTGTAGCAGTGTCCTGCCTAAGGTAGTGTAGCAGTGTCCTGCCTAAGGTAGTGTAGTAGTATCCTGCCTAAGGTAGTGTAGCAGTGTCCTGCCTAAGGTAGTGTAGTGGTATCCTGCCTAAGGTAGTGTAGTAGTATCCTGCCTAAGGTAGTGTAGCAGTGTCCTGCCTAAGGTAGTGTAGCAGTGTCCTGCCTAAGGTAGTGTAGCAGTGTCCTGCCTAAGGCCGTGTAGTAGTATCCTGCCTAAGGTAGTGTAGTAGTATCCTGCCTAAGGCCGTGTAGTAGTGTCCTGCCTAAGGTAGTGTTGCAGTGTCCTGCCTAAGGTAGTGTAGTAGTGTCCTGCCTAAGGTAGTGTAGTAGTGTCCTGCCTAAGGTAGTGTAGTAGTATCCTGCCTAAGGTAGTGTAGCAGTGTCCTGCCTAAGGCCGTGTAGTAGTGTCCTGCCTAAGGTAGTGTAGTAGTGTCCTGCCTAAGGTAGTGTAGTAGTGTCCTGCCTAAGGTAGTGTAGTAGTGTCCTGCCTAAGGTAGTGTTGCAGTGTCCTGCCTAAGGTAGTGTAGCAGTGTCCTGCCTAAGGCCGTGTAGTAGTGTCCTGCCTAAGGTAGTGTAGTAGTGTCCTGCCTAAGGTAGTGTAGTAGTATCCTGCCTAAGGTAGTGTAGCAGTGTCCTGCCTAAGGTAGTGTAGTGGTATCCTGCCTAAGGTAGTGTAGTAGTATCCTGCCTAAGGTAGTGTAGCAGTGTCCTGCCTAAGGTAGTGTAGCAGTGTCCTGCCTAAGGTAGTGTAGCAGTGTCCTGCCTAAGGCCGTTTAGTAGTATCCTGCCTAAGGTAGTGTAGTAGTATCCTGCCTAAGGCCGTGTAGTAGTGTCCTGCCTAAGGTAGTGTTGCAGTGTCCTGCCTAAGGTAGTGTAGTAGTGTCCTGCCTAAGGTAGTGTAGTAGTGTCCTGCCTAAGGTAGTGTAGTAGTGTCCTGCCTAAGGTAGTGTAGTAGTGTCCTGCCTAAGGTAGTGTAGTAGTGTCCTGCCTAAGGTAGTGTAGCAGTGTCCTGCCTAAGGTAGTGTAGCAGTGTCCTGCCTAAGGACACTACAGTACCGACTGCGATCAAGGAATCGGGATTCAAACCGAAACCTTCTCGTTACACGACAACCTGCTCTAACGCCTGAGCCACTCCGCAAATACTTGCTTTAAGGAGTCATGGATGAAATACCATATAGCAGTGGTTCTCAAATGGGGGTACGCATATCTTTGGGGGTACTTGAAGGTATGCCAAGGGGTACGTGAGATTTAAAAAATATATATATTTCTAAAAAGTAGCAACAGTTCAAAAATCGTTCGTAAATATATTTATTGACTAATTCTTCAACAAAATATGAATGTAAGTTCGTAAACTGTGAAAATAAATGCCATAATGCAATATTCAGTGTTGACAGCTAGATTTTTTGTGGACATGTTCCATAAATATTGATGTGTTAGAATAATTA
This sequence comes from Nerophis ophidion, assembly GCF_033978795.1. Lineage (NCBI taxonomy): Eukaryota > Metazoa > Chordata > Actinopteri > Syngnathiformes > Syngnathidae > Nerophis > Nerophis ophidion. Next base: position 26,358,086 of record NC_084625.1, on the reverse strand, counting down.
TGTACAGTATATATATATATATATATATATATATATATATATATATATATATATATATATATATATATATATATATATATATATATATATATATATATATTATCATACCACCTTTAGTATGCTTAAAGTCTGTTGCTTTAGTTATTAGCTATTGTGCTCAAGTTAGACTTTTTCTAATCTATGCAAGGACAACACTTCTTGTCTGAGGGGGTGGCTTCAGCCACAGATGTTATCTTTGTTTTATTCACAGTTCCATAGAACTGTGAATAAAAAGAGGGACGTGGGAGCTGAACCTCAGAGCGTAGGGTGAGACTGTGACTAAGTGTGCAGCACCATGCCTTCTCCTCATGAGCTAAATTGAACTCTGTCTCTGCATGGTTCCTTGCTTCTTGTCTGATTAATAGATGTCATCAGTGTTTGAACCTGACAGATGTTAAAAACGTATACATTGTAGCATTCTGGAAGAGTCAGTGTTGCAAGGGGTTCTGGGTATTCGTTATGTTGTGTTTATGTTGTGTTTGTCATTTTTGTTTGGTGGGGGTTCACAGTGTGGCGCACATTTGTTACAGTGTAAAAGTTGTTTATAAGGCCACCCTTAGTGTGACCTGTATGGCTGTTGACTAAATATGCCTTGATTGACAATCAATTTAATACCTTTCTCTCTCTGTCTCTGCCCCTCCCTCACAAATGTTTCTGCGTGTGCACACTTTCACAATTTGTTTTGTTTTTAACCCCTCTTAACCCTATATGAACATTGAAAATAAATGCAACATTGACACAAAAGGCATTTAAGAAACCCCGTCCGGACAGCCCTGACAGTCCTGCAAAAGAGGACATGTCCGGGGAAAAGGACTTATGGTCAGTCTATTCTAGTTATTATTTTTTTAATTGTGTGAATGCTTTCAATATTTGTAATAATAATGGCACCAATTTGACCCTGAAACAGATTATTCATTAGTGCCAATATGAAAAAATAACTCAAACTATTATGGAACAAGTTATGAAATACAAGCAATAATTGGATTGGAAGGGGTGATGTCAAATTAAAGAAATAAAAACAAAAATAGCCCACAGTGCATACTTAAGGGCAATTCATGATTTGTATGGAAACTTACAAAAATGAAGGAACATTTCTCGTTATGCACCCAAAAAAAAAAGACACATTTTTAATAATTTGTACTGTTGACGAACCACAATGCCCCCAAGGTATTAAAGCTATCATGTGATGAAGCATAAAGAAGGCGAGAGAAGAAACATTATCTTTGTTTGGGAGAGCGGCATGCAGCCATCAATAATAGAATAATACTAATATGTGAGGAGGGAGAAACAAACAGCAAACATAAACATGCAGGGGTGCAGAGTAAGAACAGTAGGTATCTGATTTATGGCACGTCAAAATCATCGCTGCCAAATAGTGAGCCCGGTGCAGCGAAGACATAAAAGTAAGTTGAGAGTGAAGCTTTTGACAGCCTGCTAATAGATCGCTTTGGGCCCATCTGTTTCGCTGCAAAATGGGAGAAAATGACGAGCTTTCTGAGACTCTTACCACTGTCACTGTAAACAATCATTGTCAAACATTATTTACTCCGCAATCGCTTTAGTAGCAGATGTTCCGCTTTTTTTTGTTGTTTTGTTTCTAGCAGCTTTTTTTTTTGTTGATGTGTTGTATCTCCCCTGTGCAGACACACCACTGCCCCCCTCCTTCTTTTAGAATATTGAGCAGGTATTTGCCAAAAGGTGCTGCAGGGCAGAGCGAGCGAGCGAGCGAGGGGTTTTGGGTGAGGAGAAGAGAGGGAGAGATTATCTAGGGCCTTCATCAGCGGTGCAAGCCTCCACCCTCCTCCTGCCCATGGTGGAGCCCTGAGGGGTCCGGGGAGGCGCCCCCAGTGCCTTGCAGCCATGCAACCTCTTTATCACTCTAATCTGTTAATTGTAGCCGCTCAATTGGCACATGGTGGCTTTTTATTACAGCCTCACCACATTAACTCGACGGAGAATGTAGCAAAGCTGGTGTTACTCTTCCATGCTCGCCATTCCTCACCTCACGTTTTTAAAGCCTTACAATAGACGAGCCTTTACTCCTCCTCCTGTTGTTACAGTGTTTGTCACGTCTGCTCTTTGCCAGAAGGTCTCCTTCCCATCCCGTCCGGACTTGTCTTTTTGTTGCCTTGTTTGCATCAACGGAACGACTGGTGTCCACAGGTTTTTGAACTAAACACACTGCTGCTTCTCTTGTTTGATTACATGACAACACCAAACTGACTGAATTCTATAAAGATTCATATGCCATTTTAAATTTAATAAGACATTTAGTTTTTTAATTTTTTTCAAATCAATTGTATTTTGTTTTATTTTGTTTTATTTAATCTTATTTTATTTTATTTTATCTGTTTTATTTAAATTTAATCTAATTTAATTTATTAATTCATTTTTTTAGGTATTGTATGTCTTTTTAATCAGAATCAGAATCAGGAATACTTTATTAATTCCTGAGGGGAAATAAACATTTTAATAAAACATTTTTTTTTCATTTTTTAAAATCAAATTTCTTTTTCTTTTTTTTTTTTTAAATTAAATTGTATTACATTAAATTGAATTAAATTATACTTTTTTAAAATTTTATATTAAAATACCATAGTCAGATAGCTTTGGTTGAAGATTTTGCACCGGTTCAAGCACACAAGCGATATATTTTGACGGCCCATTGGTTAAGAAAATTTTTTAGGCCATTGCCGCGCGGACTTAGTCAAGAGAAGCTTTTGTAACCTGCAACCTGTTTCATTATCATTTTATACCAAATATAATACAGCGAGAATTGTGTTTAATCAAGAATCGATCAGTACCAATTAGCATTAGCAATTTTACACGTACTTTAAAAATTTACCATGATTACACATCATTAAAACACTTTTAAAAAAAAGTATATACTCTAATTAACATGTATTGTAACATTTGGGAAATATTTCACAGCAATTAACTGATTAAAATACTGTATACTTAGTCTACTATAAAATCACATCAAAGTACTGTAAATTCAAACGATTTGTCCCTAAATGGCATTCGTAGAGTAAGTAAGTGGGGGTACTCTGTTAATCCGAGAGTGATAAAATTACAATTGCGAAGTTACAGTAAATTGCTGAAAATATATTTAACGGTAAATTACTGTATTAGCTACAGTAAAAGTAATACATTTGTTAGCATTTTCTGTGAATTTACAATGAAAAAGTTCACATCATGGCGATTTGAACACCTAAAAATGTGGAAACTACATATAGGACGCTCGTTTCAATTACACAGCTGGTGTGTAATGAATACACAATTTATTGTGTAAACACTTTGTAGGACTCAACAAAGACAAGACTGGCACATTCAACTTAATGGCAAAGACTACTTCCTAACCGCGGCAACACACTGAGGACAGACTTTCAAGTGAGACACACACCTGTAAAAAAACATGATTTAACAAAAATGAATATCACAGTTGCTTCAAAACACCGTGTAAAAAAAAAGTGATTTTAAAAATAATGAACATTTATTTCCACATAAACACACACACAAGTACCACAACTTGGTACCGGAGAATAAAAAAAATTAAAAAATAAAAAGCATAATCTTAAATCTTATATGTATTATAGTGGGGTAGTTTTCTATTATTGTGTTGTGGCCATCGATAAATATTCATTCAGCAAGCAGGACGTCCGTTTGCGGCTTAAAGGTGAACAATGCTAACAACACGGCGGCTCATCTTGACGCTAATCCATCTTTATTGCGACGATTTGAAATGGACCCACTTTATGCAGAACAACTTTTTAATGCACTTCATCTTCAAATCCTGCCTCACCGATACACATTGGTGAGATTTTGACGTGAGTCTTGTCGAAAGACGAGGTGAGCCAGGACTCGGAGCGCCACTTAATGCTAACAATGCTATCAGATGTATCAAGGTGATGTTAACGCTGTGGATGCTCTTCATCTTTGACATGATCATGTCACATGACATTGGGGACATTTGGCGTGAGGGATGTGGAACGACAACGCAGGACACGCAATGCTAACAACACGGAATGCTCACAACATGCATGGCTAATGGCTCAGGGCTACTATAATTGCTGCCAGAAGTGTAAATGTGACCATAAAGGTGTTATTTTATAATTAGAAGGCTTTAATTATGTCAAATAAAATATTTAGAAAGTAGTGTTGTCCCGATACCAATATTTTGGTACAGGTACCAAAATGTTTTCGGTAATTTTCGATACTTTTTTAAATAAAGGGGACCACAAAAAATTGCATGTTTGGCTTTATTTTAACAACAATTTTTACGGTACATTAAACGTATATTTCTTATTGTTAGTTTGTCCTTAAATAAAATAGTGAACATACAAGACAACTTGTCTTTTAGTAGTAAGTAAACAAACAAAGGGTCCTAATTTAGCTGCTGACGTATGCAGTAACATATTGTGTCATTTATCATTCCATTATTTTGTCAACATTATTAACGACATGTGGTAGAAAATTTATAATTAATCTACTTGTTCATTTACTGTTAATATCTGCTTACTTTGTCTTTTAACATATTCTATCTACACTTCTGTTAAAATGTAATAGTCACTTATTCTTCTGTCGTTTGGATACTTTACATTAGTTTTGGATGATACCACAAGTTTGGGTATCAATCAGACACCTAGTCGTTTCAGGATCATAAATATTCAAAGTCCTCATGTGTCCAGGGACGTACTTCTTGAGTTTATAAACATAATACAAATTTTAAAAAATGAAAGAAGATGCTGTGAGGCCAAAAAATATTGACATAATTATAGTAGTATCGACGCAATACAGTCCTGTACTTGGTATCATAACAGTGGTGTGGAGTGGGGCGTGGCCTGCGGACCTGCAGCGAAGCGGGGTGTGCCAGGACTGGCTTCGAGATCAGCGAAGCCCACCTGGGCCTGCTTATCTAATCACCTGTCGCTCTGTTAAAAGGCAGCAGCCGGGGAGGAGAGAGGTGGTGGAGCTGGAGCGAGAGTGAGAGAGAGACAGACACGAACAAACACTTGCTGAAAAGCCACACAGACTGCATCGAAGACAAAATAAAACAGTGTTGCAAACCCGAACCTGAACTGTCATGTCAGTGCTTGGTGGTCCGAGGAACCCGGAGGGGAGAAACCCCCACAAGTGCATATCAGGTGTAGAACCACCCATGGCGTTTGTTTACATCGTGACACCAGTGAGCTGTGGTGTGTAGTGAAACATGTTTAGCTATTCCACGTCCTGCAAGGATGATACTTGTAAGAAACATACATTATTTGCCGCAATGGAGGCGAGAATTAGTGATTTAGAAGTAACTAAAACACTGCCGCCCCCGGATGGACTTTAGCCGTTAGCTAGCTAGCCATGTCTTAAAGCACCTCTTCCTAAGGTCGTATCAGTTTTATAACTTCACATTTTTTGTTAGTTTTTAGGGCATAATGCGCCCGTTTTCCCTTTTCTGTCTACAAACTGTCTGCTTGTAAGTACTCTGTGATTGTGCACTGCCGAACATGCTCGTCTCCTCATAAACCATAAAGGACGTGACGACGACGGTGGCGCAGGGGGGTGGGGCACCGGTACTTTTTAGAGGCGGTATAGTACCGAATATGATCCATTAGTATCGCGGTGCTATAATAATACCGGTATAACGTACAACCCTATTAGAAAGTCTTATTTTTTTTTTTTATGTTCCAACAATTAAAATAAGCAATTCATATAAATAACCCTACTATGAACAGCAGCCACGGTGACTGAAAATACAATAAAATACACTTTTTAGCTTAGTTTTTAAAAAAAACTGCAACTAAATGTTAGCAATATTTAAAAAAACAACTAGTGGCCCGGCATGCGAATGACAGCTTTTCCAGTCCTTTTGCAGACTTGTTTGACTTTTCCAAAATGTAAAGTTAAAAAAAAAAAAAAAGTGGTTTAATTCGTCCAGGTGAGTGAGCACACTCGTCACAAAGATGTCTCTGGCCCCTAAACAGCTCGTGTTTGTTGTCAAAAGACTGATTAGTAAAAGGAGACCTCTCAGCTGCCTCCACTCACCTCAAAAAAGGTCAACAGCAGCTCAAATCCAGATAAGTTCCTCCTTTTTTTCATATCGGTATCAGCATTCGGCCATAAAGCGACTGTTAAAAAGCCGTGACTAATTTACATCACAGTCAAATTTGATAGAAGACAAAATAAAAAGAAGAAACGTTCAAATGTGTTCAAGTGTTTTGTGTAGAGTATCTGATGGAAGCAAATGAGTTGAATTGAAAAAGGTGTTTGCACGTTCCTGCAAAGTTTCAGGACGGTGTGTACGATTGATATGGTTTGATATTTTCTAACAACAAGTTTTACCTGATGAAGAAGGTGATTTGGTGACACAACAATGGAGCCAGCGATTTATGGCTGCCTATAAACTCTCTGCGTTCGGCCCTCCATGCTGCAAACAGGTGTTGTCGGAGTCCGCCCCCGCACGCACTCGCAGCCTGACGTTTATTTTCAACCATTATATATAAAGACTTAAGATTTTACATATAAGAATATCATTAACCTTAAAAATAACTATTGTAAAATTTGTCGTTTCCTTTACTGAATGCCATTTTTTCCCTGCACAATAACTTAAATTATACTGATAAAATTATTTGTAATATTTAATTATGAAATACATTTTTTTAACACAATACATTTAAAGGCCTACTGAAACCCACTACTACCGACCAGGCAGTCTGATAGTTTATATATCAATGATGAAATATTAACATTGCAACACATGCCAATACGGCTGGTTTAGTTAACTAAATTACAATTTTAAAATTCCCGCGGAGTTTCTTGTTGAAAACGTCGCGGAATGATGACGCGTATGATGACGCGTGCGCTTGATGTCTCGAGTTGGAGGGGGCATATTAGCGCAGCACCACTAGCGGCTAAAAGTCGTCTCTTCTCATTGCGCAATTACACAGTATTTTGGACATCTGTGTTGCTGAATCTTTTGCAATTTGTTCAATTAATAATGGAGAAGTCAAAGTAGAAAGATGGAGGTGGGAAGCTTTAGCCTTTAGCCACACAAACACACAGTGTGTCCTTGTTTCAAATTCCCGGAGGTGAAGCTTTACTATGGATCAGAGCAGTCAAGCGAACATGGATCCCGACCACTTGTCAACCGGCAGATTTCGGTGAGAAAATTGTGGTAAAAAGTAGCCTCTTCCCGGAGATCAGCGGAACTTCTGTCGTGCTGCTGCTGCAGTGACTAATTCCCTCAGAGATTGGCGTCAACACACCCGTGGACACACCCCTCCGACTGTCAGGTACTATAAAATCTCACTAAAACACTAACAACACAATAGAAAGACAAGGGATTTCCCAGAATTATCCTGGTAAATGTGTCTAAAAACATCTGAATCGCTCACAATGCAATCACCTTTTTTTTTTAAGCTTTATTATTATTATTATTTTTTTTACTAGTCATTCGCTATCAATATCCTCAGCCACAAATCTTTCATCCTCGCTCAAATTAATGGGGAAATTGTCATTTTCTCGGTCCGAATAGCTCTTTTTGTTGGAGGCTCCCATTATAAACAATGTTAGGATGTGAGGAGCCCTCACATGGCTGAAGTCATCGTGAGCGACTTCCAGTAAAGGCAAGGCTTTTTTATTAGCGACCAAAAGTTAAAAACTTTATCGTGGATGTTCTCTATTAAATACTTTCAGCAAAAATATGGCAATATCGCGAAATGATCAAGTATGACACATAGAATGGACCTGCTATCCCCGTTTGAATAAGAAAATCTCATTTCAGTAGGCCTTTAATTTCAGTGGGAATAAAGCAAATAATAAATCATATAAATGATTTATATTTATAAACGTTTTTATAGCAGTTTGATATTTAAAAAATGTAATACATTAATATTAGAGAAAATATGTGTGTGTATATTGATAATATGGAATGTCATTGTATTTATAATAATGATAATAATAATATCGTATTCAAGTTTGCATGAAAAATGCAATAAATAATAATAAATACATGAATAAAGTTTGTTTGATTGAGGAGGAGTAAATTCTCTTTGAGGGACTATATTGAAAAAAATAATAAAAGAATAACAATTTAAATTCAAATGAATTGAACAAATTGTGTTTATATCTGTGATGGGCTAAGGCCACACAATAATAACAATACATATTGATTCTTTTATACTACTTTTATACTTTTTACGGCATAATGATTTTTAAAAAAAGTAAAAAATACAAAAATATTGGCGCACATTTCAATGCCGTCGTATTTATAATAATAATGACATAATGTACATTTATCCAAGTGTAACATTTTTTTTCTTCAATGATTATAATTTAAAAAAGAGTGAACAATTACAGTAATTCGAATTATAATAGTTACAAAAAAAAAATCATCATTATTTTCTGTGATTGGTTTAGGTCAGGCACATAAAATAATACAATCCTTTTCATTTAAACATTATATTTTACAGCAATAGGATTTAATACAAATAAATTAGAGCGAAGTTTACATGCTGTAAAGGGGAACATTATCATAGTTTCAAAAGGGTTAAAGCCAATAAAAATCAGTTCCCAGTGGCCTTTTTTATTTTTGGAAGTTTTTCCCAAAATTTTACGTGTCCCGGAATATCCCTAAAAAAAGCTTTGAAGTGCCTTATTTTCGCTATCTGCGAAGCCACTGTCCATTTTCCTGTGACGTCATCCAGTGCTGCCAATACAAACAAACAATGGTGGATATCGCGACATTAGCTCGGATTCAGACTCGAATTTCAGCGGCTTATGCGATTCAACAGATTACGCATGCATTGAAACGGATGGTTGGAGTATAGAGGCAGATAGCGAAAACGAAATTGAAGAAGAAACTGAACCTATTGAGCGAATAGCTATTGACGCTATTCAGCCATGTTTGCCTTAGCATCGCATGTGAAATGTGCAGACCAATGATCGGAAGTTTCGCATCTTGTGACACTGGATCAACTTAAATATGTCGATTGGTAAGTGTTTGTTTGGCATTAAATGTGGGTGGCCTATATAGCATGTTAGCATCGATTATCTGGCAGTCATGCCGCGACCAAATATGTCTGATTAGTACATAAGTCAATAACATCAACAAAACTCACCTTTGTGATTTCTTTGACTTTATCGTTGGAAATGCATCCGCAGGTTATACATATATCTCTGTGCCATGGCTGCCTTAGCATCGCCGGTAAAATGTGCAGACACTCCGGCAGATTCAATGGGGGTCTGGCGGCAGATTTCTTTGACTTTATCGTTGGAAATGCATCTGCTTTGAGTGTCACAGGATATCCACTCAACCTTGCCATCTCTGTAGTAGCATAGTTTCGTCGGTAAAGTGTGCGGAACAAACGACTGACCATTTTGTCGGCTTTCCCCACACCCTCGTGTTTTGAACAAATTTCGTCCAATTTCTTGCCACTTTTGCATCTTTGGGCCATGGGTGCAACTTGAATCCCTCCCTGTTAGTGTTGTTACACCCTCCGACAACACACCGACGAGGCATGATGTCTCTAAGGTTCCAGAAAATAGTCCAAAAAACGGAAAATAACAGAGCTGAGACGCGGTGTTTGTAATGTGTTTGAGAAAATGAAAATGGCGGCTTTATTACCTAGGTGACGTCACGTTCTGACGTCATCGCTCCGAGAGCGATAAACAGAAAGGCGTTTAATTAGCCAAAATTTACCCATTTAGAGTTCGGAAATCAGTTAAAAAAATATATGGTCTTTTTTCTGCAACATCAAGGTATGTATTGACGCTCACATAGGTCTGGTGATAATGTTCCCCTTTATTAATATTTCCATGTATTCATAATTTATGATAAATTGTTTGGCTAAAGGCCATGTCACACAAATACAAACATTTTACAAACATATTTTAATCCTTTTGTCCACATGCAAAGGATATTTGTCCATATAAATGCAGCAAAACATATTTCCAAGTTGTTTTCTTGGCTCTGTGTCACTGTGCCCTAGTTCAAAGATAAAAATAATCGTTGCACATATAATACGTCACTTTATTGATGAACAAAGACAAACAAAGTCCAAGTCAGCTGTGGCTGCTTTAGGCTTTTTTAAACACCAGAGGAGGGGAAATGAAATCATAAAGGAAATATTGTTTGTGCAAATAAGGCCTCAGATCAATCACATGGTCCTACTTTCTAATGTTGAGGTGTGTGCCGTCTTTTTTTGTACTTTAAATTACCAAATTAGTTTTTTTGCCCCGCAAAAGATCTTACGAAATCACTGACAACGCCTAAATTGTGAACTCATGAGAGAAACAAGAAACTCTGAGAACATGTCAACCTCTGTTGGTTTCATGTGTTTAAAGTTTGGTAGAAAAAAAACATATGCTGAATAGTATCTTTGTGTTTATGAAGAGGCAACCTATAGAGGAAATAAATCCAGCATGTGATGGAAACTTGTTTTGGCCTTAAGACTTGTCCAGTGGGCTCAATCAGGCATGGATTTGTTGGGCAACATGTGCTCAAAAGTGTCCCAGTTGCACATTTTCAATGCATTTGCACATTGATGCATTTCACAGTGGCTCCCTTTTTTTGTTGTTTTTAACATTTATTTCAAACTTTTAGCAGGCGTAAAGCTTTTATCTTAATTCTGCGGCCTGGTCACAAGGACCCCATGCGACTGTGGGTATGTTGGACAACTAAACACACCATGAATACGTCTATTTTTTTGGAGGGGGCACAGAGTGCAGCTGTAGACACTCGGATGCTCCTTAATTCTTTCCAGCTTGCACGGTTACTACTGACATTAAAAAACGGAGGAAAAATGACTTTCTTTGTGCTTGGAAATAGTTTTACACTGATAACTAATTACAGCAAGAATTGGTGTCGATGAGTCACATTGTGCAACTTAAATGGGTCAATTAGTACACATTACAGCGAGCAAACAAACTTAAATAACATAAAAAAATGATGCATCATAAAAATGAGAACATGTACATATAAGAACTGACTGAACGACAGCTGCAGGTGTGAGGAAGTGACAAAGCCACAACGCAGACGGAGCACAAAGACGGGAACTAAATCATCGACTCTACATCACAGAGAGCTGGGTAGGGCGCAAGAGAATCCTCATCACTGATTGGCTAATGAGAGCAAAAGGTAAGGGCTGACAAGAACAGAACAGGTGGAACTACTACTGTTTGGACCACCAATTTTAACCAGCAGAATAACAATGACAAAACCAAAACAGGGAAGAGGTGGGGGGATGATCAAGTCTTTTGCCATTCTGATGTGGACACTGGATGGCCAAACGTTGATTAATCAAGTGTGTTGAGTAAAGTAATACAGATGGTTCTAAAATGTGGAAAATAGCACAAAGACAGTAGAGGAGAAGCCATGCTAACCGCCGAGCTCGTTCTCGCAATTTATTGTTGCGTATAGAAATAATGATAGAACCTTTACAAAAAAGGTTACACGTTTCAAAAGTGCCTCTTCGCTGCAGACCTGTGACACATAGATGACTGAAAACATATTTTGAAAAAACTGATTATTGTAATGTATTTATAAAAACTACATTTGATAAAATTATAAGTGGGTTTATTAATATTAATATTCATGGGTTTAATTACATGGTATTTATCCTATAATCATATACCAAAGATTGTTGTATTAGGGCATTATGAATTGTATTGTTGATTAAAAAAAAGTGATTATTATTACCATTAATATTATTATTATTATTCTGTATTCATTCAATACATAGGATTTCAGCAGGATCTACCGCAGTCTGCTGACATGCTAGCAGAGTAGTAGATTTAAAAAAAAGAAGCTTTTATAATTATAAAGGACAATGTTTTATCAACTGATTGCAATAATGTAAATTTGTTTTAACTATTAAACAAACCAAAAATATGACTTATTTTATCTTTGTGAAAACATTGGACACAGTGTGTTGTCAAGCTTATGAGATGCGATGCAAGTGTAAGCCACCGTGACACTATTGTTCTTTTTTATTATTTTTATAAATGTCTAATGACAATGTCAATGAGGGATTTTTAATCACTGCTATGCTGAAATTATAACCAATATTGATACTGTTGTTGAGAATATTCGTGTTTGTGTCTCCTTTCAATTGCTCTGTTTATTGCAGTTCTGAGTGTTGCTGGGTCAGGTTTGGTTTTGGAATTGGATTGCATTCTTATGGTATTGCTGTGTATTGTTCTGTTGGATTGATAAAAAAAAATAAATAGATAAAAATAAAATGTTTTATTTTTTTTAAATGAAAATCGATTCTGAATCGCGGAACATGAGAATCGCGTTTCAAATTCGAATCGTTTTTTCCCCCACACCCCTAATATACAGTATGAACAATTATAAAAGCTTTTTACAAAAATCTATTATTCTTCTAGCATGTCAGCAGACTGGGGTAGATCCTGCTAAAACCCTATGTATTGAATGAATACAGAATCCTTTTGAATCGGGAAAAAAAATCGTTTTTGAATCGAGAATCATGTTGAATTGAAAAAAAAAATCGAATTGAATCATGACCCCAAGAATCGATATTGAATCGAATCGTGGGACACCCAAAGATTCGCAGCCCTAATATAAATAAATAAATATACATATATATATATATATATATATATATATATATATATATGTATATATATATATATACATATATATATATATATATATATATATGTATGTATATATATATATATATATATATATATATATATATATATATATATATATATATATATATATATATATATATATATATATATGTAGGTTTGGGAAAAAAATCACAAGACTACTTCATCTCTACAGATCTGTTTCATGAGGGGTTCCCTCAATCATCACGGTATCGAGCACTATTCTCTGGATAATCCAATCAAGACATATATATATATATATATATATATATATATATATATATATATATATATATATATATATCAGGGGTCACCAACCTTTTTGAAACCAGGAGCTACTTCTTGGGTACTGATTAATGCGAAGGGCTACCAGTTTGATACACACTTAAATAAATTGCAAGAAATAGACAATTTGCTCAATTTACCTTTAATAAATAAATCTATATATATTTATAAAAATGGGTATTTCTGTCCGTCCCATTTCTTTTTAAGGAAGGTTTTTTGTAGAGAATAAACGATGAAAAAAACACTTAATTGAACGGTTTAGAAGAGGAGAAAACACGAAACAAAAAAAAAATTAAAATTTGAAACATATTTTATCTTCATGTTTGACTCTTTAAAATTCAAAATTCAACCGAAAAAAATGAAGAGAAAAACTAGCCAATTCGAATCTTTTTGAAAAAATTCAAATAAGAATTTATGGAGCATCATTCGTAATTTTTCCTGATTAAGATACATTTTAGAATTTTAAAGACATGTTTTAAATAGGTTAAAATTTAATCTGCACTTTGTTAGAATATATAACAAATTGGACCAAGCTATATTTCTAACAAAGACAAATCATTATTTCTTCTAGATTTTCCAGAACAAACATTTCAAAAGAAATTCAAAGGACTTTGAAATAAGATATAAATGTGATTCTACAGATTTGCTAGATTTGCCAGAATAATCTTTTTGAATTTTAATCATAATATGTTTGAAGAAATATTTCACAAATATTATTATTATAATATTATTGTCGAAAAAACAGAAGCTAAAATGAAGAATTAAATTAAAATGTATTAATTATTCTTTACAATAAAAAAAAATGTCTACTTGAACATTGATTTAAATTGTCAGAAAAAAAGAGGAAGGAATTTAAAAGGTAAAAAGGTATATGTGTTTAAAAATCCTAAAATAATTTTTAAGGTTGTATTTTTTCTCTAAAATTGTCTTTCTGAAAGTTATAAGAAGCAAAGTAAAAAAATAAATGAATTTATTTAAAAAAATGAAGAGCAAGTCTTTAAAATATTTTCTTGGATTTTCAAATTCTATTTGAGTTTTGTCTCTCTTACAATAAAAAATGTTGCGCAAAGCGAGACCAGCTTGCTAGTAAATAAATACAATTTAAGAAATAGAGGCAGCTCACTGGTAAGTGCTGCTATTTGAGCTATTTTGAGAACAGGCCAGCGGGCTACTCATCTGGTCCTTGCGGGCTACCTGGTGGCCGCGGGCACCGCGTTGGTGACCCCTGATACATATATATGTGTATATATATATATATATATATATATATATATATATATATATATATATATATATATATATATATATATATATATATATATATATATATATATATACATATATATATATATATATATATATACACACACACACACACACACACACACACACACACACACACACACACACACACACACACACACACACACACACACACACACACACACACACACATGTTCAAAACAAATGAATGACATGAACTTTTGTACAATTGCACAATAAGCCAACATAGGATCAATGGATAACATTGGCTTAATGGAATTACTTTTTTTTTTTATTTAAAAGCAAACGTTTTTTTTTATTTAAAAAAATAATAATTTTGTATAAAAATTGCTTCGAATTGATTTGTATTTGTATTTTTCACTGTTGAAAACCAATAGCAACAGTGTTGAAAACCAATAGCAAGATCCAAAAACAGTTTGATTTTCTTTTTATATTTCCTAAAGGAAGCATTTTAAATAACCAGCAAGCAGGAAAATAACAAACACAAATAAAACGGACAAAATATATTAAATATCAAAATATTTTTTGTTGCTATTTTATGACTGTACTACTGTTGAAAATTAAAACAAAACCGTTTTTTAAAAATCAGATTATTGCTCTTTGACACTCACCAAGCTGATTTTCAAAATTGTATATGTTGTATTCCAAAATGAAATTGAAACACATTTCTTTTTTTTTTATTCCGATTTTTCAAACAAAATTTCAATGACCAAATTTTAATGAAAAAGGTGAGAAACACTGTTAACTTTAAAGGCCTACTGAAATGAGATTTTCTTATTCAAACGGGGGTAGCAGGTCCATTCTATGTGTCATACTTGATCATTTCGCGATATTGCCATATTTTTGCTGAAAGGATTTAGCAGAGAACATCCACGATAAAGTTCGCAACTTTCGGTGCTAAGAGAAAAGCCCTGCCTCTACCGGAAGTCGCAGATGATGACGTCACATGTTTGATGGCTCCTCACATATTCACATTGTTTATAATGAGAGCCTCCAACAAAAAGTGCTATTCGGACCGAGAAAACGACAATTTCCCCATTAATTTGAGCGAGGATGAAAGATTTGTGTTTGAAGATATTGATAGCGAAGGACTAGAAAAAAAAAAAGTAAAAAAAAAAAACGCGATAGCATTGGGACGGATTCCGATATTTTTAGACACATTTACTAAGTTAATTCTTGGAAATCCCTTATCTTTCTATTGTGTTGCTAATGTTTTAGTGAGTTTAATAGTACCTGATAGTCGGAAGGGTATCTCCACGGGTGTCTTGACGCACAGTGTCTCAGCGGAGTCGACGGCAGCTACAATATGGATGGCACAAGCTCAGCTTTTCTCCGGTAAGAACTGACTTTTTAACCACATTTTTCTCACCGAAACCTACTGGTTGACATGTGGTCGGGATCCATGTTGGCTTGGCCGCGCTCTGATCCATAGGAAAGTTTCACCTCCAGGAATTTTAAACAAGGAATCACCGTGTGTTTGTGTGGCTAAAGGCTAAAGCTTCCCAACTCCATATTTCTACTGTGACTTCTCCAATATTAACTGAATAAATTGCAAAAGATTCAGCAACACAGATGTCCAAAATACCGTAAAATTATGCCGTTAAAGCAGACGACATTTAGCTGTGTGTGTGCGCAGCGCTCATACTTCATAAAAACCTGTGACGTCTTGCGTACACGTCATCATTACATGACGTTTTGAAGACGAAAATCCCGGGAAATTGAAAATTGTAATTTAGTAAACTAAAAAGGCCGTATTGGCATGTGTTGCAATGTTAATATTTCAGCATTGATATATAATATATCAGACTGTGTGGTGGGTAGTAGTGGGTTTCAGTAGGCCTTTAAGAAATGACTTGTCGCAAACTTATTTCACGGGTCGTACAAAAGTGTTGAGACTCCTGGGGATGAAAATGTGCAACGTTTTGGTCGATGGTGGGAACTTAAGTCAAAAGAGAAAGGTCAGAGGTCACGCATGCTTGGTGAGAGCCTCCCATGAAAATCTCTTGGTCGTAAATTTGCCTTGATTTCATTAAATCTAAAAGTGTCCTAATACTTTTGTAAAAACATATGATAATATGATTTTCTCCTGATATTTTATTGTGAAAATCCATACCAGGAAGTTTACAATGAACAAGGGTGGTTTATAGTAGAACACAACACCAAACTGTTGTTCTTTTTTTGAAACTAATTCCTGTTAGCAAGTTTGTAACAATTAGTTGTTGTGTAAAATATCCACAAGGGGAAGTTGGATGTTTCCCTTTCTGTAATTGCATCTTCACACACGCCGTGTTTCAGACCGCACTTCACTTAAGCGCCTTTTATTGGGTGACTTTTGGCCGGCCTAAGTAGGGATCCATTTTATTCAGGGAAAGCCGGAGGTGTGTGCAGCCGACGTAAGTGGAAAGGCTTTGCAACTTAAAGGAGCCCTTACCTTCAGGCGCCGTTTTATTGCAACTACTGTTTACATCTCCAAATACATCCCAAGTATTTCCATTATTAAGTTTGGACAAATCATTTGCCTGGGGTTCAAGCTAGTATGCCATTGAAACACGATCCCTCTGTTGATCTTATTACTGCCAAAGCAAACAAGCAGAAATCAATTTCAGCAGGAAAGGTAAAGGAAGAAAGGGAAAAAGGGGAGGAAATTAGATCAAAACGATGTGGGGTGTTGGTTGCAGCTGTAGGACTGAAGGAGGAGGGGGCTGGACTGTGTGTGTGTGTGTGTTCATGGGAGTGTGTTCACTGCCCAAACAAGTCCGCAAATAGTGGAGGCACCTTACTGCACGGCTCAGCCTGCAGGGGAAACCAGACACCTGATACGCACTTTTATTATTATATTCATCACTTGCAGGCTTTAAAAAAAAGTCTGCTACACACCGTGAGAAAAACCTGAGTCCCACATTTAACAACTTAAAGATGTTTGATGCTGGAAAGAAGCCCACGTATGTGCAAATATCAGTTAATTGACAAAATGTGAAAAAACAAGATTTAAACTCATTTACAAGAGTTTGCAATATCAAAATCACAATTCTATCGTCTATAGAAACACAAACCTTTTATCATTACGATTTAACGTTGTCCAATGTCACACATCGTTTAACTTTTTAAGTGCATTCAAATCAGCATAAACATAAATACAATCAATCAATCAATCAATGTTTATTTATATAGCCCTAAATCACAAGTGCCTCAAAGGGCTGCACAAACCACAACGACATCCTCGGTAGGGCCCACATAAGGGCAAGGAAAAACTCACCCCAGTGGGACGTCGACCATGATGACTATGAGAAACCTTGGAGGGGACCACACATGTGGGCAACCCCCACCAGGGGACCGAAAGCAATGGATGTCGAGCGGATCTAACACGATATTGTTAAAGTCCAATCCGTAGTGGATCTAACGTAACCGTGAGAATCAAGTCCAAAGTGAATCCAATATAGTAGCGAGAGTCCCATCCAAAGTGGAGCCAGCAGGGAACCATCCCAAGCGGAGGCGGTTTAGCAGCGCAGAGCTGTCCCCAACCGATGCATAGGCGAGCGGTTCATCTTGGGTCCTGACTCTGGACGAGCGGTCCATCCTGGATCCCGACTTCGGACAGCCAGCACTTCATCCATGGCCACCGGACCGGAACCCCTCCACAATGGAGGGGGGGACATAGGCGAAAAAAGAAAGGAAACGGCAGATCAACTGGTCTAAAAAGGGGGTTTATTTAAAGGATACAGTATACAAATAAGTTTTAAGATGAGACCTAAATGCTTCTTCTTACATCCATCCATCTTTTTTCTACTGCTTGTCCCTTTTCAGGGTTACGGGGGGTGCTGGAGCCTATCTCAGCTGCACACAGGCGGAAGGCACAGTACACCCTGGGCAAGTCGCCACCTCATTGCAAGGCCAAAACAGATAAAAGAAATATGTATTTAAAATGACTTTATTTCGACAAAATTAAGTAGTTTTAAACGATTGTATTTTTTTCTATTTTTAATATTATTTTGAAAATATTCAGACACAATTCACTAACCCAAAACAAAATATTTCAATCACATTTTGCAAATCTAAGTAACTAGAAAAAAATAATACTTAAATGGTAATAGTAGATTCACTTTATTTTAATTTCATTATACAAATATTTTGCACTTTGATGATGTTGGCAGTTTGAGTCTGAACGTTTGACTTTGATTGACATTGGATACAAGATACAAGTACTTACCAAATATAAGACGACCCTTCTTTCTTTCGTTTTTTTAAAGACAAAATCAAAGACAAAAAAGTCTCATAGGGGTGTGTGCGAGTGACAGGACGAAAAGCTCTGACTTGCTTTGAGAGAAGTTACTTGGCTCAGCTGCAGGTTTGTATGTGTACACCTCTCCACTCCAAATATAAGATGCTCACTCTTTTTTTTTTAAAAAGACAAATAAAAGTGCTGCATCTGCCTAAATCTCCAGGGGTGTGAGTGAGTGGCAGGAGGAAAAGCTCTGACTTGCTTGAAAAGAAGTCACTTGGCGTCACCTTCTGGTTTGCATGTATAAATCTCTCCACTCAAAATATGAGACGATTCATCGTTTTTGAAGACAAACAAAAGTGTTGCATCTCTCTGAAACTCCATAGGTTTTTGTGAGTGAGAGCAGAAAAAGTTTGACTTGTTTGCATAGAAGTTACTTGCCGGTACCTGCTGGTTTGTACGTATAAATCTCCCTACTCCAAATATAAGATGACTGATATTTTTTAAGACAAACAGAAGTGTTGCATTTCTCTAAATCTCCAAGGGTATGAGTGAGTGACAGGAGGAAAAACTCTGACTTGCTTGGAGAGAAGTCGTCTGGCATCACCCGCTGGTTTGTATGTATAAATATATCCAATATAAATATAAAAAGACTCATCTTTTTTTTAAAGACAAACACATGTGTTGCATCTGTCTAAACCTCCAAGGGTGTGAGTGAGTGACAGGAGGAAAAATTCTAAATTGCTTGGAGATCAGTCACTTAGTGTCACCTGTTGGTTTGTTTATATAAATCTCCCCAGAATACCATTCTTTTGTAAAGACAAAATCAAAGACAAAGGCAATTTTTGCATCTCTCAACTTCTCCAAGGGTGTGTGTAAAAGTGACAAGTGGAAAAGCTCTGACTTTTTTGGAGAGAAGTCACAAACTGTTTGTTTGCATGTATAAATCTCTTCACTCCATATGTAACACAATACATCTTTTTTTTTTTTTAACACAAACAAAAGTGTTGCATTTCTCTAAATCTCCAAAGGGTGTGTGTGAGCAACAGGAGGAAAAGCTCTGACTTGCGATGACAGAAGCAAATTGGTGTCACCTGCTGGTTTACATGTATAAATCTCTCCACTCCAAATAAAAAAGACAACACATCTTTTTTTTTTTAACACAAACAGAAGTGTTGCATTTCTCTAAATCTCCAAGGGTGTATGTGAGGGCAGGGGGAAAAGCTCTGACTTGCATGGACAGAAGTTACTTGCCGCCACTTATTAGTTTGCATGTGTGAATTTCTCTACTCCATTTATGAGACCGCTTATCTTTTTTTTTTAAGACAAACCCAAGTGTTGCATCTCTCTAAATCCCCAAGGGTGTGTGTGAATGACAGGACAAAAAGCTCTGATTGCGATGACAAAAGTTACTTGGCATCCCCTGCTGGTTTACGTGTATAAATCTCTCCACTCCAAATATAAGGTGACTCATCTTTTTTATGAGACAGCCAATCTTTTTTCAAGACAAACACAAGTATTGCATCCCTCCAAATCTCCAAGAGTGTGTGTGAGTGACAGGACGAAAAGCTCTGACTTGCGATGACAGAAGTTACTTGGCATCACCTGATGATTTATATCTATAAATCTCTCCACTCCAAATATAAGGCGACCTATCTTTTTTAAGACAAACAAAAGTGTCGCATCACTCTAAAATCTCTATAGGTGTGAGTGACAGGACGAAAAGCTCTGACTTGCGATGACAGAAGTTGCTTGGCGTCACCTGCTGGTTTACATGTATAAATCTCTCCATTCCAAATATAAGGCGACTCATCTTTTTTTATGAGACAGCCAATCTTTTTTAAGACAAACACATGTGTTGCATCTCTCCAAATCTCCAAGGGTGTATGTAAGTGACAGGACAAAAAGCTCTGACTTGCGATGACAGAAGTTACTAGGCGTTACCTGCTGGTTTACATGCATTAATCTCTCCACTCCAAATATAAGGCGACCTATCTTTTTTAAGACAAACACAAGTGTTGCATCTCTCCAAATCTCCAAGGGTGTGCGTGAGTGACAGGATGAAAATCTCTGACTTGCGATGACAGAAGTTACTTAGCGTCCCCTGCTGATTTACATCTATAAATCTCTCCACTCCAAATATAAGGCGACCTATCTTTTTTAAGACAAACAAAAGTGTTGCATCACTCTAAAATCTCTATAGGTGTGAGTGACAGGACGAAAAGCTCTGACTTGCGATGACAGAAGTTGCTTAGCGTCACCTGCTGGTTTACATGTATAAATCTCTCCACTCCAAATATAAGGCGACTCATCTTTTTTTATGAGACAGCCAATCTTTTTTAAGACAAACACATGTGTTGCATCTCTCCAAATCTCCAAGGGTGTGTGTAAGTGACAGGACAAAAAGCTCTGACTTGCGATGACAGAAGTTACTAGGCGTTACCTGCTGGTTTACATGCATTAATCTCTCCACTCCAAATATAGGGCGACCTATCTTTTTTAAGACAAACACAAGTGTTGCATCTCTCCAAATCTCCAAGGGTGTGCGTGAGTGACAGGATGAAAATCTCTGACTTGCGATGACAGAAGTTACTTAGCGTCCCCTGCTGATTTACATCTATAAATCTCTCCACTCCAAATATAAGGCGACTCGTCTTTTTTTTATGAGACAGCACATCTTTTTTTTTAAGACAAACACAAGTGTTGCATCTCTCCAAATCTCCAAGGGTGTGCGTGAGTGACAGGACGAAAAGCTCTGACTTGTGATGACATTAGTTACTGGGCGTTACCTGCTGGTTTACATGTATTAATCTCTCCACTCCAAATATAAGG
Organism: Nerophis ophidion; assembly: GCF_033978795.1. NCBI lineage: Eukaryota > Metazoa > Chordata > Actinopteri > Syngnathiformes > Syngnathidae > Nerophis > Nerophis ophidion. Next base: position 26,336,800 of record NC_084625.1, on the reverse strand, counting down.
CGACTCGTCTTTTTTTAAGACAAACAAAAGAGTTGTATCTCTCCAAATCTCCAAGGGTGTGCGTGAGTGACAAGATGAAAATCTCTGACTTGCGATGACAGAAGTTACTCAGCGTCCCCTGCTGATTTACATCTATAAATCTCTCCACTCCAAATATATGGCGACCTATCTTTTTTAAGACAAATAAAAGTGTTGCATCCCTCTCAAATCTCTATGGGTGTGAGTGACTGACAGGACGAAAAGCTCTGATTTGCGATGACAGAAGTTACTAGGGGTTACCTGCTGGTTTACATGTATTATCTCTCCACTCCAAATATAAGACGACTTGTCTTTCTTTTTAAGACAAACACGTGTTACATCTCTAGAAATCTCCAAGGGTGTGCGTGAGTGAAAGGAAGAAAAGCTCTGACCTGGTTTGGGAATCCTCCCTTGGCATCACCTGTTGGTTTGTATGTACAGTATACAGCCAATTCCTAAAGGTGACTAGTCTTTCTCAGACTTTTTGAAACATTCGGTCAATTTGGAAAATTTTTGTGGAGTCGGCGCATGGCATTTGCCTTTGATCTCCGCCGGCGTTTATCTCTCAAGCGTGACGACAGGATGAAAACCCAGTATGGCGCCTTGCTCGGCGGCAGACAGCACGGGTCTGTCCCAGGAGTGTCCGACATCGCAGGAGAAGGAGTGGGAAGAGGATATGAAGAATTAGCCCTGGAAGGAAATGCAAAGCAGAGGTTCTGGCAGGGCGCCACTTGGAGAAGCTGTAAAAGAGCAGCACTCACGCCCGCTATTCTGTAGCTGTGTGATTGGGGTGGCACTGGAGAGGAAAAGCGGGACGTGGTCATACAGGCTGAGTGATGTCATGGAAAGTTGACGGCGGCCATTTTTGTGCACTTTCTACATCATAATCAACATAAGATGCAGGTCCTGTCCCTAACATATATATATATATATATATATATATAATATATATATATATATATATATATATATATATATATATATATATATACTGTATATATATATATATATATATATATATATATATATATATGTATATATACATATATATATACTTTAAAAAGATCATACATATTTAAAATATTTTAATGAGGTGCAGAAGCGAGGCTCGGAAACACGGGGAGGAATTCATCTCATGAAATATGCAAGCCGGTTTAATTATTCTTTGAGACAAACATCAATTGCGAAACAGCTTCTTGCGTTTACTGTGAGAGAACAAACAGTATCGCCTCATCTGCATGCTAGAATGTTTTGCACTCCTGGTCAGTCATGCAGTCTGATCAAACCGGAAACGCCGGAGACTTCTCCGAGACGCTAACGAGGGAGGACACGTCTTCTTGTGCATGTATGTAAAATGCTTGGGAATGTGCCAAAGCGCTTAATGGCGCTAACAGTGGACTTTCCAGCTTTGCGGCTTTAAATAGTTTTGTGAGCGCTGCTTTGAGTGAGGGATCGCCACGCACGTCACTCTCGTGCTTTATCATTACTTTGTGGGCCGCGTATGTCACAACACGACATACTTCATTCGTTTCACACCACTGGACGCCGCCACCTCGCTTTTCAACAGTAGTTATTTCCAAAAGGTCAGAGAAAAACTTGCAATTTTCCCTGTAATAAATAATTTTATCAATCCCTGCATATATTAACACAAAACATATTTTAGGGACAAAAATGACATGCTCAAAACAATACAAAAGACATTTAACTGATGAATGATGGGTAATGATGGCAGCACAGTGGAACAGGTGTTAGTGCGTCTGCCTTACAATACGAAGGTCCTGAGTAGTCCTGAGTTCAATCCCGGGCTCCAGATCTTTCTGTGTGGGTTCCCTCCAGGTACTCCGGCTTCCTCCCACCTCCAAAGACATGCACCTGGGGATAGGTTGATTGGCAACACTAAATGTTCCCTAGTTTGCGAATGCGAGTGTGAATGTTGTCTATCTATCTATTTAATTTGGTAAAAATGAAGTGATTTTAAATACATATTTATTTTATCTGTGTTGGCCCTGCGATGAGGTGGCGACTTGTCCACGGTGTACCCCGCCTCCCGCCTGAATGCAGCTGAGATAGGCTCCAGCACCCCCAGTGACCCCAAAAGGGACAAGCGGTAGAAAAATGGATGGATGGATGATGGGTCACACTGACAAAGCTTAACTTATTGTTACTATAACAATCTAAAAGGTTAATATATTTGGTGTCACGGGGGTCGCATCTTCATGCGGGGTCGTTCTCCCGGGATGCAGACAGACAACACCGGATGAAGCGTGCAGGTACGAGATTATTTATCGCTCATAAATTATACACTGTAGATACACACAGACAAAAAACAAAACATTGCACAGGAAGCCAAGGCAAAAAATTACAACAGGATTCATGAGCTAGAAAACAAGAATACCAAGGTAACATGTTGCTTATACAAACAACGAAGCCAGACGGAGCGTGGCTAGAAAGGGGAATAAATAGCTCTCTGATTAGTGCTCGACAGCAGGTGACCGCGCCGACCACTAACCAGAGGCAGGTGAACCCAATTAGTACCCATGGCAACCAAAACAACCCCAGAGGTGCACAAAACAGGAACGAAGGGAGTACAAAACTAGCAGAACATGACTAAACAAAATATGATGTGGGCCACGGAACATGACAGTTTGTTTCTCTTTCTTCCCCTCCATTTATATGGTTTCTTTTGTATTACAAGTTCTCATTACATATATGTATTGATCCATTTGAAAAATTGTATAGTTGATAATAGAGGTAATTATTGTTAATATTCATGATTTCTATTTCTATTGGTATTTGTATTGTTCCATTTGTAGTGTAATATTGTTCATTGTCATTTCTGTATTATTATTTATTTCACTAACTGCTTCTTTGCTATCACTTTTATCATCATATTTGTACATATCCTATTTGCTGATGTTGTTCTGTTGTTGTTGTTATTGTTGTGTTGGCTATTGTTGTTGTCTCTGTCTTATTCCCCTCTTGTCCCCACAATCTCCCAACTCATATGGAAACGGGGTTTGTACATAAACTATATGATTTGCCTGAGGAGCTGTACAGGATAAAAAATTGAAATAGAATAAAATAAAATAAAATAAAATAAAATAACGGATGAATGATCTGAAAAAATGAACTTAAAACATCACTTTAAACCAGGGATGTCAAACATGCGGCCAATCCGGTCCGTGAGGTGAGTCAGTGTAAAATTGAGCTGCATTTTTAAATAAAAGAAACTGCTGTTCTAAATGTGTCCACTGGATGTTGCAATAGCAATTCTGTTAGGCAAGCAAATAGTTTATATCGGGGTGAGCAAGTATACCAAGCAAGAGGTACACAGTAGCAGGGCTGTGACTCCTCCCCTCGACTTAATGTAAAATAACCCCACTTAAAATGCGGCACATTGACATAGTTCTGTGAAAAATTCTATCGTCTGTGCACATTTAAAGCAAATGAACATTGGAAATGACAAATGAGGTTGTTGAATCAATTGTTCAATCCGAGATGGGCTGTGATTTAAAGTTTAATTGCTTTGTAGATACACTGAGATTAAGTATAAATTCAATGTGTTTTTCATGGTGTTTTTGTAACTGCACCATTGTTTTCGTCAGAACGTTCTATTGACTTGAGTTGAGATCCAAAGAACACAAGAGATCAGGTTTTTGGGTGTTAGGGTAGATGAACATTACTCATGGAAATCACATGTAATAAAACAAAAGTTTAAATATCTAAAACTATTGCTATTGTACACAAAGGGAAGGCATTTCTGAGTCAAAAAGCATTGTATTATTTGTATAAATCACTGACTGTTCCATATTTAACATTCTGTATTGAAGTGTTGGGTAGTGCGTGTAAAACATATTTAAATACAAACTTCCTTCTACAGAAAAGAGCCGTAAAAATCATTACTGGAAATGCATACAGGGAACCCACAAACCCAATATTCAAACAGTTAAACTGATTGAAATTTCATGAACTGGTAGAGTATAATATCCTAAACATCATGTACAAAGCATATGTGAAGACTCTTCTTCGGCATTGTAATGCCGGTGTAGTTTTCCCGTGGATGCGTCGAAGCAGAACACAGCAAAGGTAAGATATAAGGTATTTATTTAATAACCAAAAGTCTATGAACAAAAATACTGGTGTAAAGAGAAAAAGTAAACAAAAGACGCTAGCGTGAAAGCTAGGATAAAACAAGGAAAACTAAAACTTGGTACGAGGACACAAAAGAGTAAACAAAACATTTAGCATGAAAGCTAGACAATAAAGTGGCTTGGCGTGAGAGCTAGCGAGAAAATACATACGAATGATGAGAGTCGTCACTGATGCGCGTGGGCAAATTAGGATCCGAGAATGAGTAAACAGAAAAGGTGAGCTTAAATAGGAGGGTGAAAATTAGTAGCAGGTGTGCGGGGCGAGACTAACAGGTGGACTGATGTGTAACCATAGTGATGGACAAAAACAGGAAATAAACGGGTCAGACTGAGAATGAAAAAACAAACACGTGAAGATCTGAGCAGCAGATCGCAACAGTATTCCCCCCCAACAAAAGACAGATACCAGATGTCTTAAAAAACAAACAAAACTTGAACCCCCTCCCCAAAACCAGAAAGTTCACAAACGAAGGGAGGGCGGAGGGAGTCCACGGTGGAGGGTCGCCAGATCGCATGTCCCCGAATCCACCGAGGACACATCATGTGGCGGCGGCGGGTGGAACGCTGCTGCCGAAAAAGTTTTGGCGGGCGACCTCGAAAAGGCCACATTAGTGGCCGCCTCGCAGGATGAAGTGCCCGGCGAGGCGGACGACCCGGGCACGGCCACATCCGTGGCCGACATGGAGGAGGGAGTATCTGGCGAGGAGGATGACCTCGCAGAGGCCACGCCCGTGGTCGACGTGGTGGACGACGCCTCAGCACCGAAATCCCAGCAGGCTTGGAAGCAGCAGAGGACTGCGGGGACTGCAGAGGACTGCGGGGACTGCAGCCAAAGCAGGCCCGAGTGCAGCTGGCGAGGATGATGCGGGTGCTGCAGCCGAAGAAGGCGTCGGAGGCGGCCTGGGAGCCGCAGGAGTCGTCGGAGGCGGCCTGGGAGCCGCAGGAGTCGTCGGAGGCGGCCTGGGAGCCGCAGGAGTCGTCATCGACGTGAATGCAGGCGTAGTCGTCGGTGGCGCTGGTGTGGGTTCCAGCCCCGTCGTCGGCGCTGGTGTGGGCTCCAGCCCCGTCGTCGGCGCTGGTGTGGGCTCCAGCCCCGTCGTCGGCGCTGGTGTGGGCTCCAGCCCCGTCGTCGGCGCTGGTGTGGGCTCCAGCCCCGTCGTCGGCGGTGCGGAGCTGGCACCGGTACCTGTCGTGGTGCTGGTACCGGAGTGGGCTCCAGCCTTGGAGTTTGTGCTGGCGTGAGAACCAGTTTAGAGTCTGAAACTGGCGTGAGAACAAGGCTAGAAACATTTTCTGGTGTGAAAACCAGGCGAGAGTCTAATTCTGGCGTGAAAACCAGGTCAGAGTCTAATTCTGGCGTGAAAACCAGGTCAGAGTCTAATTCTGGCGTGAAAACCAGGTCAGAGTCTAATTCTGGCGTGAAAACCAGGTCAGAGTCTAATTCTGGCGTGAAAACCAGGTCAGAGTCATGTGCTGGTGTGAGAACCAGCCGAGGAGCAGGTGTCGGCTTCAGCCGAGGAGCAGGTGTCGGCTTCAGCCGAGGAGCAGGTGTCGGCTTCAGCCGAGGAGCAGGTGTCGGCTTCAGCCGAGGAGCAGGTGTCGGCTTCAGCCGAGGAGCAGGTGTCGGCTTCAGCCGAGGAGCAGGAGTCGGCTTCAGCCGAGGAGCAGGAGTCGGCTTCAGCCGAGGAGCAGGAGTCGGCTTCAGCCGAGGAGCAGGCACAGGGGTCTGCCGAGGAGAACTAGGGGACTGGCTGTGAGCAGGACTAGGACTATGATGAGTGATAAGACAAACACTAGGACTCGGGCAAGGACTTGAGAGAGGACCAGGACTTACAATCACACTAGTGCTTTGAGAAGGGCTTGGGCAACGACCAGGACTTACAGTCATACCAGGGCTTGGGCAAGAACTAGGACAAACGGTCAAACTAGGGCTTGGGCAAGGACTGGGACTAACAATCAAACTGGTGCTCGGGCAAGGACTAGGACAAAGACTAGGACTTACAGTAACACTGGGGCTCGGACTCTGAGAGAGACTGTGACTAAAACTAGAACTAGGGCACGGACGGAACACAGGTGGAGGAGGTCTAAGAGGGCGTGACTTGACCGGGGAGAACACCGGTGGAGGAGGTCTAGGAGGCCGTAGTGGCTTAACAGGTTTAACAGGGGTGAACACCGGTGGTGGAGGTCTAGGAGGCTTAGTAGTAATACTGGCCCTCCCCTCAAGACCCGGATTCCAGACGGGGCCCAGTTGGACAGAGGCTGACCGTAAGGGCGGGCGGTGGGAGGTTTGGAGGAGGGCAGACTCCACCCCATTAGTCTGTATGAGGAGAGGATTGTTCTGAGCAGCAAGAAATTTCTCCTCCAGCTCCAGTTCAATCAAAACTCTCCTGTACCACTCGTCCATCCAGGCAGGACTATATTTTTCTAGGTCAGTTTCAAAATCAGGTGACGTGGGGGTAGGACGTGAAATAGGCTGAGATGTGGGCGGGGCCAAAGTAATGGGAAGCTGATCTTGACAATTAATATACTGAGGGTGACTAGAATCAATATAAATGTCCTGATACTGTGTGAAAGTATTATTACTGTCCAAGTCTTTGGAAAATGGCTGAGATATATCGTCCACAATAAAAAAATCTTCTGAAAAAATGTCATCAACAGAGGCCGGTGTTGCGTCACCGGTGGGCGTTCCCCAAATGACGTCATTGCTTGTGTCAGAAAAAGTGTCATGGCAGCTTAAGGAATGATTTGAAAAAAAACAAGCAGGATTACCGGTAATGACGGGTGAATCCTGGACGGGGTGAAACTTGCTGTGTCCATGGGGAGGAATAAGTGGTGCTGGAACATTACTGCCGCGCGGGGGACCTCTCCACTGGACCCCCCGCTTCTTCGGGGCAGCGCGAACGGCTTCGGAGGAGACTTCAGGCCCACAGTCGAGTCTTTCCTGCTCCCAAGCCACGAGCTCCAACCACAACCCTAAGTCGAAGGGTTCCTCCCGTGGTTTCGACGCGGAAAAACAACTTGATGCTCGGATCCTACTGTGAAGACTCTTCTTCGGCATTGTAATGCCGGTGTAGTTTTCCCGTGGATGCGTCGAAGCAGAACACAGCAAAGGTAAGATATAAGGTATTTATTTAATAACCAAAAGTCTATGAACAAAAATACTGGTGTAAAGAGAAAAAGTAAACAAAAGACGCTAGCGTGAAAGCTAGAATAAAACAAGGAAAACTAAAACTTGGTACGAGGACACAAAAGAGTAAACAAAACATTTAGCATGAAAGCTAGACAATAAAGTGGCTTGGCGTGAGAGCTAGCGAGAAAATACATACGAATGATGAGAGTCGTCACTGATGCGCGTGGGCAAATTAGGATCCGAGAATGAGTAAACAGAAAAGGTGAGCTTAAATAGGAGGGTGAAAATTAGTAGCAGGTGTGCGGGGCGAGACTAACAGGTGGACTGATGTGTAACCATAGTGATGGACAAAAACAGGAAATAAACGGGTCAGACTGAGAATGAAAAAACAAACACGTGAAGATCTGAGCAGCAGATCGCAACAGCATATACAATAACTCTACCAAACAACATTCAAAACGGATTTGTAAAAAGAGAAGGTCATTATAATCCTAAAGGAACTGAGATCTTAAATAAATCTAGTTTTAGAACAGTCACAATGGAAAGAAGCATTTCAATCAGAGGTGTTAGTTTATGCAAAAAACTTGACAGTGGAACAAAACAATGTAAATCCTTTTGCGTATCAGAAAATGTAAAAATGATGATGATGATGAAAAGATATGGTCTAGGAAAATGATGTCTTCATTATTGGTTTAATTGTTCTAAAATGAAAATAGAGCTTTGTAGTCGCTGTATTTGTGATAGTAGGGGGCAGATACTGTGTATGTTTTTTTACTTCTTTCTGCTTCTTTTTCATTCATAATTGACTTCAGTGTTATTGGTGATTGTTTTATTTTTTCTCTCTTTCTTTGTTAGATTTTTTTGAATGAAATAAATTAATGAACTAAACTGAACATGAGGCCTCAGTATACCTTTATACTACAAAAACGGTATATAAAAAAGGTGATATAAGGTACACATTTGTACCATTTCAATGTTACCCCAAGGGTACTCGGTGCATTAACAATGTGTTTGACAATAATATTAGTACATTTTAGATAGGGCATGCTGGTTTTTACAACCATGAATGATAATAATGATAGTAATAGTAATGATGATATTTGTTTCGGTATTTGCATCCTTGTATATTTACACAATTTCCATGAACTTTTATTTATAATTTTTTAACATGATCTTGATTTATGTCGATTTTATATGTCAAGATTTTACGCATGGGATTCTTTGCTGGGCATGCGATTCCATGGAATGATACGTACAGGAGTCAAACAGACTACTTTGTTCTCCACAATAACCAGGAAGGTACACGAAAAGTGTCGTTTGGCAAACATTTTTAACAAAAAATTGGGAGAATGAAAACCAAAGTCCCATTGTATGTTTAGTTGTTTGTGTAAGTAAACTCTTCCACTCATAACCACTGCACAAAAAATGCTGCAAATATATCAAAAATGCACCCTGAATTGGCTATTATTTTGATGACAAAACACCACATGTTGTCACTGTTATTAATGGAGTCATATTATGATGTATTTGTACATTTAAAACACTTCCTCGTGGTCGACATAACATGTAATGGTGGTTTGTTAGTCAAAACTTTGCATAGTGTACGTTTTACAGACCATCTTCTGCCGTTTATTGGCCGTCTCTTCAGGATGTAATGCGCCGTTTTGTGGGCGGTCTTAATTACGTGCTTCCACTTTCTCCCCTTCAGCCATGTAGATTTTGGCATTTCCATAGCGAGTCTACAGACAGAAATACCGCATTTTTAGGACTATAAGTCGCAGTTTTTTTCATAGTTTGGCCGGGGGTGCGACTTATACTCAGGAGCGACTTATGTATGAAATTATTAACACATTACCGTAAAATATCAAATAATATTATTTAGCTCATTCACGTAAGAGACCAGACGTATAAGATTTCATGGGATTTAGCAATTAGGAGTGACAGATTGTTTGATAAACGTAGAGCATGTTCTATATGTTATAGTTATTTGAATGACTCTTACCATAATATGTTACGCTAACATACCAGGCACGTTCTCCGTTGGTTATTTATGCCTCATATAACGTACACTTATTCAACCTATTGTTCACTGTTCTTTATTTATTTTAAACTGCCTTTCAAATGTCTATTCTTGGTGTTGGGTTTTATCAAATAAATTTCCCCCAAAAATGCGACTTATATATGTTTTTTTCTTCTTTATTATGCATTTTCGGCAGGTGCGACTTATACTCCGGAGCGACTAATAGTCTGAAAAATACGGTAAGTTAAAACTATGCTTTACTTAGTATTATAAATGACAACAGTGAGGGATGCACATGCATGTATGAGCCTGTCTGCCCCAAAGAGGAGAGACATAAAGAAGGAATTTATGACTACATCGGACTACAATGGACTCATGCAAAGCTCTTCGGGTACAACTTTACCATTTATGGAGATATCCGCTGACATCACCAATGGGAAAAAACGTCACAAATGGGGCGAATTCAAAACGACTCGTTTTGAGGAAGAATGAATGAAAACAAGCTTGTTTTAGAAATATCTCTGCAATGACTCCATCGTTTGATTTCAAATACTTCGGGACTTATACAGATCCCAAGTACACAAAAACATGTACCAATAGTGAAGTGAGGTGAATTATATTTATATAGCGCTTTTCTCTAGTGACTCAAAGTGAAACCTAATATCTAAGTTACATTTAAACCAGTGTAGGTGGCACTGGGAGCAGGTGGGTAAAGTGTCTTGCCCAAGGACACAACGGCAGTGACTAGGATGGCGGAAGCGGTAATCGAACCTGCAACCCTCAAGTTGCTGGCACGTCCACTCTACCAACTGAGCTATGCCCCCACTGTTGTCATTTATAATACTAGGTAAGAAACGTTGGTTTTGCATAATAGGGTCCCTTTGAGTGGGAGGGACTTGAACTTTCTCACACAGCACAGTACACTTGTCCTTCAGGGGACTGGCAGGCACATTTGTGTGGAAAATTTGAGCAAGAGTGGTTGAAAAATATGGCGGCAGGTTTTGTGGGTAATGAAAAACCGGAAAAAGCCATGGCGATACCAAATACAATTTCCAGGCCCTGGAAAAGTTATGGAAAATAAACATTTTTCATAATTTTTTTTTCAAAGTTTCAATAATCCAAACAAAATAGTTATGGCGTAATACAGGTAAACTGCTATGGACCATCGAGAGGAGCCGGATGAAGTGGCTCGGGCATCTGGTCAAGATGCCACCCGAACGCCTCCCTAGGGAGGTGTTTAGGGCACGTCCAACTGGTAGGGAGGCCACGGGGAAGACCCAGGACACGTTGGGAAAACTATGTCTCCCGGCTGGCCTGGGAATACCTCGGGATCCCCCGGGAAGAGCTACACGATGTGGCTGGGGAGAGGGAAGTGCTGGCCTTCCCTGCTTAGGCTGCTGCCCCCGCGACCCGACCTTGGATAAGCGGAAGAAGATGGATGGATGGATGGATGGATGTATGGATGCTATGGACCGTCATGTTTTGGGGGTATGAAGAATGGATTCATTCTAGTCTTTACTATAAACTCGCCTATGAACTGTAGACTAACTTCTGTTAACGAAGTGACGATGCTGAAAAAATGCCAGCCCAGTGAAACTTCAATAGTATATGACTTTTAAAGATAAAGAGAAATTGTGGCTGGCAAAAAACACTGAACCAAAATGTGCTAAATGCAAACACTTGACATTCCGAATATAGGTGAGGCAGCGCTCTTTAGCCACTTAAAGGGGAAAAAAAACCCCAAACTGTAGCCGCAGTTGCTAACAACGCAATCTCCATAGGTGAGATAATAAACACGAATGCTGGGAGAACAGCCAGCATAACTACCACAGTTTCCACACCAACAAAGCCGTCAACATTGGATACTTTTGCAAAAAAAAAAGTCCCTAAAATGCTGACACTAAAATGCAAAACTCGTTAAAACCATCACAGGACACAATCCATCTTTTTCGCTGCCATGTTCCCGGACCGCCGGATTGTAGCAAAATGTAACTGTGGTGAGAACAATGTCTGCACTTTTACTGTTATTAGTGTACCATTAAATGTCATATTAATATTGGGATTCAATTTAGGATTCAATGAACTTTATTATTTTATCAGCACATTTACAGATGCACCAAATTTACTACCCGAGTTTCCCGGATTTAACCCAATGAGTACATTTGTATTTATAGAAAAAAGTTATGCACTTTGTAAGTTTCAGTTTTTCCTAAAACTGTAGTGTGTTCAAAGAACTTATATTAAAGTAAGAAACGGAGGAATCACAAGTTTTTAAAGACGGGGGAGACTTATAATTCACTGAATAATAATAATATAATCATAATGATAATTATGTATTATTATGATTGATGTTATTCTGAGATGATAGTCATAAATGCATACTTTATACTCTTGACAGATTTGTAATCATATTTAAGAAAAAATTATGACATTCAGGACATAATATTTTTAAACAAAACAAACCCAAATTATTAATCTACTCTAGATCATAGGGCCAATCTACATTTATAATAGTGTTGTCCCGTTACCAATATTTTGTTACTGGTACCGTTACCAAAAGTATTTTGGTACTTTTTCAAATCAAGGGGACCACAAAAAATGTCATTATCATTTATTTCGACAAAAAAATCTTACGGTACATTAAACATATGTTTCTTATTGCAATTTTGTCCTTAAATAAAATGGTGAACATACAAGACAACTTCTCTTCTAGTAGTAAGTAAACAAACAAAGGCTCCTAATTTAGCTGCTGGCACATGCAGTAACATATTGTGTCATTTATCATTCTATTATTTTGTCAAAATTATTAAGGACAAGTGTTAGACATTTAATTATTAATTTACTTGTTCTGTTAAAATGTAATAATCACCTAGTCTTCTGCAGTTTGATACTTTACTTTAGTTTTGGATGATACCACACATTCGGGTATCAATCCGATACCAAGTTGTTACAGGATCATACTTTGGTCATATTCAAAGTCCTCATGCGTCCAGGGACATATTTCCTGAGTTTAAAAACATAATACAAATAAATTTAAAAAAAAGAAGATTTTGCGATGTTAAAAAATATTGATGTAATCATAGTAGTATCGACTAGATACGCTATTGTACGTGGTATCATTGCAGTGGATGTCAGGTGTAGACCCATCAATGGCGTTGTTTATATCGTAGCTTCCCGTAAGAGTGGGTGCTGCAGGAAATTCTGGGAATTTGTCCTGTGGTGCTTATGTTGTGTTGCGGTGCAAATATTCTTCCAAAATGTGCTTGTTGTTGTTGTTGTTTAGTGTGGTTTCACTATATGGCACACGTTTATGACAGTGTTGGTATTGTTCATACAGCCACCTTTAGTGTGACATGTATGGCTGTCGAGTAAGTATGCCCTTCATTCGCTCTTGAGCAGTGTGTTCTAAGTCAAGATGATCGTGGCAGTAGTTCAATATTGGGCCCAATGAAATCTGGGTTAGGTTTTGTTAATCAGACACTGTTAGATTTATGATTTTTTTTAATTCAGTAAAACAGACAAAACGCGCCACACAATCAACAACAACAAGATTAGGTTTTCAAAAATTATTTTAAAGATTGAAAGTAGCCATCAATGTGCTAGGCATTGTCTGTGGGTGTTCGGGCCCCGAAGCACCCACAGGATCGGCGCTATGCTTGATTGATTGATTGATTGATACTTTTATTAGTAGATTGCACAGTACAGTACATTTTCCGTACAATGCTGTAGATACGTTTATCCCATCTTTAAAAAGTCCAGAACCTAATGAAAGTTTTTAAAAGTGTTGAAAAAAAGCTGGTTTCAACCAAATCCATGCAACAATTAATCTTTTAGTAGATGTCAATAAACCAAATGTGTGTGTATGGGGTGGCGACATTGGGTTTAGGAGTGGCCCAGAATTTAGTGCTCCACCCTTGCCGCCATCCAGCAAAACGTATTTTCAGGGGCGGGGCTAATCACCCATAACACATTGATTTTTTCTATGTATTTGTATTACATATGTGTTATGCAGGTATATCATCCAAACCATTGTGACTGCACCAATAGGGAGCACCACAAGTTATTCACAGTCAAGTAAGGAACCTGCAGGGTGTCAAATGACTTTATTGCCTAATCAAGATGTATTCACATTAGGGATATAACAAGAAACGGAATCATGATAAACCGCGGTAAAAATCCCAACGATTAGTATTACAGCTTTAAATTAAAATGATCATAAAACAGTGATTGATAACACTTTAATACGTTAATGGACCGCTGATTCTGCTCATTTACGAGAGAATGCATGCTAGCGCCAGTTCATTAGCTAGCTTAAATACTGACACGAATACAAGAAACATTAAAGTCTTTCCCCATTACGAAAACAACATACAGCAAAATAAACATGTAAAAAAACACATGACTGCAACTAAACTATTCAATTGTGCAAATTTCACCTACAGACTGTGCTATCTGTACTGGACGAGATAATGACAACTAGTAACTCGCTTGATGTCATATAAACCGGAAGTGAGAAGCCAAAAACCCCCCTCTTTTTTTATTTATCATTTAAAAACACTGTTAAACCTGTACATATTTTTACACTCAAATAAAAATAATCTGGCTCTAAAGAAGCCAGAACAATACTTAATATTTATTCTGCCAATGGAAGTATATTTTGTGTCAATCTATTTGATAAAAATGTTTAATTGAAACAGGCAGCATGGTGGAACAGGAGTTAGTGTGTGTGTGCCTCACAATAAGAAGGTCCTGGGTTTGCTTCCCTGCGTTCGGGGTCTTTCTTTGTGGAGTTTGCATTTTCTCCCCGTGACTGAGTGGGTTTTTCTTCCGGGTACTTCTACTTCCTCCTACTTCCGAAGACCTGCAACTACGGATACACTAATTGGCAACACTAAATTTGCCCTGGTGTGTGAATGTGGGTGTAAAAGCCTGACATTCACACCCACAGTGGTGAATGACAAAATGACAAGCGGTAGAAAATGGGTGGGTGGATGGTTTGAATAAAACCTGGTTCAAATATTTCGGTGTGTATAAGTACTTTTTCAGCACATTGAACATCACTGTGATAATAATTAGAGATGTCCAATAGTATCGGACTGCCGATATCATTGGCCGAAAATGCTTTAGAATGTAATATCGTAAATTATCGGTATTGGTTTTAAAATGATCCGTATTGGTTTCAAAACGTACATCTATGACTTTTTAAGCGCCTCTGTGTACACTGAAGTCGGGAGAAGTAAAGACCGCCAATAAACCTTAAAGGCTTTTCACACACACAAGCGAATGCCATGCATACTTGGTCAACAGCCATACAGGTCGCACTGAGGGTGGCCTTATAAACAACTTTAACACTGTTACAAATATGCGCCACACTGTGAACCCACACCAAACAAGAATGACTAACACATTTCGGGAGAACATCCGCACCGTAACACAACATAAACACAACAGAACAAATACCCAGAAGCCCTTGCAGCACTAACTCTTCTGGGATGCTAAAATATACACCCCCGCTACCTCATAGCCCCCCAACCCCTACCTCAACCCCGCCCCACCCAGCCCCGCCCACCTTAACCTTCTCATGCTCTCCCAGGGAGAGCATGTCCCAAATTCCAAGCTGCTGTTTTGAGGCATGTTAAAAAAAATAATGCACTTTGTGACTTCAATATTGAATATGGCAGTGCCATGTTGGCATTTTTGTCCAAACCTTGTTACATTGTTTAATGCATCCAGCGGGGCATCACAACAAAATTAGGCATAATAATGTGTTAATTCCACGACTGTATATATCGGTATCGGTTGATAACGGTATCGGTAATTAAGAGTTGGAGAATACCTGAATATCGGATATCGGCAAAAAAAACATTATCGAACATCTCAAATAATAATGATAACAATTATAATTTTGGTGACCTGATTTTCGCTGAGATAGGCACCAGCGCCCCCCGTGACCCTGAAGGGACAAGCGGTAGAAAATGGATGGATGGATGGAGTAGTGATATGTCATTTTCATACTGTTACATCCCTAATTTACATAATTTAAAGGGGAACTGGACTTTTTTGGGGAATCTTGCCCATCATTCACAATCCTTATGTAAGACAAGAACATATGTTTCGGTAACACCTTAGTATGGGGAAGATATTCACCATCAATTAGTTGCTTATTAACATGCAAATTAGTAACATATTGGCTCTTAATTCATCATTATTAAGTACTTATTAATTCCTTATTCTGCATGACCTGATTATACAACCAGTAAGCCATTAACTAAGAGTTCTCCCTCAATAACCTCAGAATTATTGCTTATTAGTATACCATAACCGTATCCCTTATATGTTTCTCTAGTGTCCAAATAACTCTAAATTAAGTCTATGTTCCCCATACTAAAGTGTTACCTATGTTTCTTTTTTTCCATGCATTCTAAATATTAATTAAATGCGATCAAAGTCCCGCTTATGAAGAAGTCCATGGGAGTCGCTTTATTCTGCCTATAGTGTCAGGAGCTCACATGGCTGCAGTTGAAGTGACCCCAAGATGCAGGAACCAGGAGAGTTACGAGCAGGTAAGATGATTTTTTGAAAACAAAAAAGGAAGCAGTCGTGCATTTAAGGTCCAAAACATGCTGTAAATCAATCCTCGAGCGCTGACGTGTTTGGTGAGGCATGCATAATTAGAAGCCCGGTGACTAAATAAATAAATATATGATAAATGGGTTGTACTTGTGTAGCGCTTTTCTACCTTCAAGGTACTCAAAGCGCTTTGACACTACTTCCACATTTACCCATTCACACACCCATTCACACACTGATGGAGGGAGCTGCCATGCAAGGCGCTAACCAGCACCCATCAGGAGCAAGGGTGAAGTGTCTTGCTCAGGACACAACGGACGTGACGAGGTTGGTACTAGGTGGGGATTGAACCAGGGACCCTCAGGTGGCGTACGGCCACTCTTCCACTGCGCCACGCCGTCCCCATTACACCAGGTGTGGCCCGGCTGCCAATCAACAGCAGGTGAGGGGAAAGCAGCGTTCAAGAAAATGGAAATCTAAATAAGAGCGCTGATAGGAAATAAACACAAAACAAGGAAGCACAAACAGAAATGAAGTGACAGCTCTTCACATATAGAGCCCTTAAAAAAACATCCAAACACCTCCTTCAAGGTTTTGTATACATAATGCAAGTATATATATAATGTAGTAACGTGCACATTTATAATCCATCCATCCATTCATTTTCTGCCGCTCATCCGAGTCCGGGTAAGCAGCCGTCTAAGCAGAGATGCCCAGACTTCCCTGTCCCCAAGCCTCCTCCTCTAGTTCTACAGGGGGGAATTATTGGCTTTATTTTTTTTTTTGTTAAAATAAAGTCAATAATACCATATTTTGTGGTCTCCTTTATTTAGAAAAGTATCAAAATTCATTTTGGCACCGATACCGGTACCAAAATATTGGTATCATGTCAACCCTGAATTTGAGTTTGAGTTTGAGTTTATTTGGAACATGCAAGCATACAACATGATGCATCACTATTTCCACTTTCTCTTTTCAACATGTTCAAAAAGGAGTAGGAAGAAGCAGAGCTTATTTAATCCTACCCCTTTACTTTTATATAACAGTTGCTAAAACTTTTGGTCACTTCCTGTTCTCAATTTATTCACAATATACTCCATAAGTAATCAAAATAAAAATACATAAATAAATAATAATTGGTGAAATAAGTCATATTTCACAAGATGAGATAAGTAAGATTATTTTGAGAATGAAAGAATGGGTGGATGAGATAAATTCAGAATGTTTATCATGGTTCTTCTTCTATGTAACCCTAGTTCTATATTTTGTGTGTTTTTTTGGAGCCAAGCAAACGTAAACATCTCAAAATTCACAACCAAATATTAAAAGGAGATGAAAATGAATGAAATCAATCAACAACACATGCTCAATAGTTCTTTCTTTGACTGCCGTGGCCTTAATTGCGTGTTATGTCTTCAAGGAGTGCCAGCGTGTGATTGATGAAGGTAAAAATAATAAAAGCACGTCAACACACCACCAAGCAAGGATGCTACCTTTAATTTCCTGACAACGCTGAGGCATCAAGTACTCTGTTTGTTCCTGCTAAACAAAACACAGCGCCGACTTGTCAAGCTAATTTATCTTTCAACGCTCCAATCACAACGTATTTGTCTTCAAACTTGCGAGCGCACTCGTCAAAGAGGAGCCCGGCCCTAGAAAACAATCGGAGGAGAAGACGACGTTTACTTGATGGCAAACATAACACGGCGTGTAGGAAAAAAGTGTGAATATTTGAATCTTTTCTTTCTCTGCATGCTGCTGCTGTCTGCCTGTGTTGTTGTTGAAACGGTGAATAGATTTAAAAGATGCAGGATGACAAGACAAAGAGGCGAGGAAGAACCCCCCCGGGCACTTGTGCTTCAAGTCATGCCATTTCCTTGCATGGCAGGCAGCCCTAAATAAGTTACTTATAAGCATTTATTGATGCACAAGTGTGGCATCTGTTCCTAGGCTGTGGTTCTGGATGTAATTAGCACACAACCTTACGCACTTCAATCAAGCGTCAACATTTTGTCATTCCCCCTCCACCCCTGCACACACACACGCCACCCCTCCCTGTCCCCGTTTTCATCTTCTGCATGGTTGTTTTACGCAATGCGATTTCCTCCGTGTGTAGTTACCACTGCTTAATAACCCAGGTTGTCTGTTTCCGTGACGTCAGCCAGTGGTTGTGTTTGCGTGGGGGCTACTTTTGCGAATAAAACAACGGAAAATACTGAAAAAAAAAAGAAGACTAAAAAACGAGAATGACGGCATTTTTAAATTGAATGTGGTGATAACTAAAAAATGTTTTCTAACAATTTGATATATTTTTCTTTTTTTTTTTTTTAAAGCCAGATGCCCTTACTGATGAAACGATGATAAAAGTTAAAGTTAAAAGTTAAAGTAACACTGATAGTCATACACACACTATGTGTGGTGAAATTACTCTTTGCATTTGACCCATCCCCCGTGAGGGGAGCAGAGAGCAGCAGCGGTGGCCGCGCCCGAGAATCATTTTGGTGATTTAACCCCCAATTCCAAACCTTGATGCTAAGTGCCAAGCAGGGAGGTAATGGGTCCCATTTTTATAGTCTTTGGTATGACTCGGCTGGGGTTTGAACTCATGACTTACCGATCTCAGGGCGGACACTCTAACCCAGGAGTCACCAACACGGTGCCCGCGGGCACCAGGTAGCCCGTAAGGACCAGATGAGTAGCCCGCTGGCCTGTTCTAAAAATAGCTCAAATAGCAGCACTTACCAGTGAGCTGCCTCTATTTTTTAAATTGTATTTATTTACTAGCAAGCTGGTCTCGCTTTGCTCGACATTTTTAAATATAAGAGAGACAAAACTCAAATAGAGTTTGAAAATCCAAGAAAATATTTTAAAGACTTGGTCTTCACTTGTTTACATGAATTCTTTTTTTATTTTTATTTTGCTTCTTATAACTTTCAGAAAGACAATTTTAGAGAAAAAATACAACTTTAAAAATGATTTTAGGATTTTCAAACACATACCTTTTTACATTTTAAATTCCTTCCTCTTCTTTCCTGACAATTTAAATCAATGTCGAAATAAAATTATTTTTTTTATTGTAAAGAAAAACAAATGCATTTTAATTTAATTCTTCATTTTAGCTTCTGTTTTTTCGACAAAGAATATATGTGAAATATTTCTTCAGACCTATTATGATTAAAATTAAAAAAAAATATTCTGGCAAATCTAGAAAATCTTCAGAATCAAATTTGAATCTTATTTCAAAGTCTTTTGAATTTCTTTTAAAAAAATGTTTCTGGAAAATTCAGAAGAAATAATGATTTGTCTTTGTTAGAAATATAGCTTGGTCCTATTTGTTATATATTCTAACAAAGTGCAGATTGGATTTTAACCTATTTAAAACATGTCATCAAAATTCTAAAATTAATCTTAATCAGGAAAAATTACTAATGATGTTGCATAAATTATTATTATAATTTTTTTTTCCAAAAAGATTCGAAATAGCTAGTATTTCTCTTCTTTTTTTCGGGTGAATTTTGAATTTTAAAGAGTCGAAATTGAAGATAAACTAAGTTTATGTTGGCAAATTCCATGGTACCTCATGGACCTGTGACTGTTAATGGAAATGAAATTGATGAAGTTAATGAATATATCTATTGGGGCAGAGATTTAGCCTGAAAGAAAAGAGTAAAGAGCAGGAGATAGGGAGGAGAATCAGATTGAGCTGGTGCCAATATGGAAAACTGAGCAACATCATGAGAGGAGAAATACCATTCAGCCTAAAAAGAAAGGTCTTTAATCAATGCGTGTTACCAACCATGACATATGGAGCTGAAACTTGGGCATTGTCAAATAAAATGTAAAAGAAAATAGCAGCAGCACAACACAACATGGAAAGAAATATGCTCGGAATCACATATAAAGACAGAAAAACAAATGAATGGGTGAGAAAAAAAACGCAAGTCCAAGACATTATGAGAACTATCAAATTAAATAAGTGGAAGTGGGCTGGACATATCAGTAAGAGAACCGATAATAGATGGACTTCTCCAATGACATCATGGAGACCCATGGAAGGGAACAGAAATAGAGGAAGACAGAGAGTGAGATGGCGAGATGAAATAGACAAATATTGGGGAACAGTGCAGTGGCAGGGAGCAGCTAGAGATCGTTCACTTTGGCAGAAAAATGCTGAGGCTTTCGTTCAGCAGTGGACTGACAACGGCTGATGATGACTATGTTTCAAAATTAAATTAAAATTTTTTTCCTGTTTTCTCCTCTTTTACACCGTTCAATTAAGTGTTTTTTTCATAATTTATTCTCTACAAAAACCTTCCGTAAAAGGAAAAAAATGACGGAATGACAGACAGAAATACCCATTTTTGTGTACATACAGACACACACAGAAATAGCCAATTTTCTCAATTTACCTTCAATAAATATATATATATATATATATATATATATATATATATATATATATATATATATATATATATATTTATTGAAGGTAAATTGAGAAAATTGGCTATTTCTGGCAATTTATTTAAGTGTGTATCAAACTGGTAGCCCTTCGCATTAGTCAGTACCCAAGAAGTAGCTCTTAATTTCAAAAAGGTTGGTGACCCCTGTTCTAACCACTAGGCCACTGAGAATGTTTTTTTGTTTTTACGTATGTTTTTAGTCTTAATCTGATTTACTTATACATAAAATAGGCTTATGTTCAGATCAACATATAAAACGGACTTACGAATGAACGTAAGAATGGTTAGAGTGTCCGCCCTGAGATCGGTAGGTTGTGAGTTCAAACGCCGGCCGAGTCATACCAAATACTATAAAAATGGGACCCATTACCTCCCTGCTTGGCACTCACCATCAAGGGTTGGAATTGGGGGTTTAATCACCAAAAATGATTACCGGCCGCTGCCAGGGCTGCTGCTCACTGCTCCCCTCACCTCCCAAGGGGTGACCAAAGGTGATGGGTCAAATGCAGAGAATAATTTTGCCACACCTAGTGTGTGTGTGACAATCATTGGTACGTAACATATATATATATATATATATATATATATATATATATATATATATATACATATATATATATATATATATATATATATATATGTATATATATATATATGTATATATGTATATATATATATATATATATATATATATATATATATATATATATATATATATATATATATATATATATATATATATATATATGTAGGTGTGGGAAAAAATCACTTGTGATTTTTTTTCCCACACCTACATATTGCGCTCTACCACGGTATCGAGCACTATTCTCTGGATAATCCAATCAAGACATATATATATATATATATATATATATATATATATATATGTATATATATATCCATCCATCCATTTTGTACCCCTTATTCCTTTTTGGGGTTGAGAGGGGCGCTGGCGCCTATCTCAGCTACAATCGGGCGGAAGGCGGGGTACACCCTGGACAAGTCGCCACCTCATCGCAGTATATATATATATATATATATATATATATATATATATATATATATATATATATATATATATATATATATATATATATATATATATATATATATATATATATATATATGTATTATTAATACTTGCCGGAAATCAATTCCATGCCCTCTGTGACTGAAAGACAGAAGTGTATACCATTAGAGTTTAAAAGTCAATTTTATTTTATTTTATATACAGTAAAGACCAACATTTTGGAGACACCTTCTCATTCTATGTGTTCTCTTTATTTGCATGACTATTTACATTGTAGATTGTCACTGAAGGCATCAAAACTATGAATGAACACATGTGGAGTTATGTACTTTAAAAAAAAGCGAAATAACTGAAAACATGTTTGATATTCTTGTTTCCTCAAAATAGCCACCCTTTGCTCTGATTACGGTTTTGCACACTCTTGACATTCTCTCGATGAGCTTCAAGAGGTAGTCACCTGAAATGGTTTTCACTTCACAGGTGTCGTAGTTTTGATGCCTTCAGTGACAATCTACAAGGTAAATAGTCATGAAAACAAAGAAAACACATTGAAATGAGAAGGTGTGTCATAACTTTTGGCCTGTACTGTATATATATATATATATATATATATACATACACTGTCACCACAAAACAAATAATAAAGTCATAGTGTTTAGAAAAAAAGTAGCAAGATAGTCAAATATGTGTATTCAGGGCCCAATGCCCAATGTCTCTTTGCTTTTATAAGTATTAATGCTTATATTCCGTCAAGTGATATCTTCCCGGAAGTAAAAACCAGTGGTGGTCAACCGAGCTAAGATGGCTGTTGTACAGCAAGCAGCATGCAAACTATTGGAGCTTAAAAGAGGCTCAAATCTTCCTGCAAAAAGCAGATACGAGCAACAAATCAAACTATGTAATGGAATAAATCCCTATATTTTATAAAAAAAACGATATGTCGAAAGATATTAAGGATTACACGTTGGTCGAGTTCCCAGACGTATCGAACTATTGTGCTCCAGACATCATTCTACGAAACAAAACAGATGAAAACTTGGTAAAGCATGGAGGTTGTGTTACGGTGTGGATGTTCTCAAAAAATGTGTCATTCTTGTTTGGTGTGAGTTCACAGTGTGGCGCATATTTGTAACAGTGTTAAAGTTGTTTATACGGCCACCCTCATTGTGACCTGTATGGCTGTTGACCAAGTATGCGTTGCATTCGCTTGTGTGTGTGAAAAGCCGTAGATGTGATTGGGCCGGCACGCAAAGGCAGAGCCTTTAAGGATTATTGGCGCTTTGTACTTCTCCTTACGTCCGTGTACCACTCTGTACAGCGGTGTTTTAAAAATTAATGAATTTTACTTTTTGAAACCGATAACGATAATTTCCGATAATACACTGCCGATATTATCAGGCATCTCTAATTCTGATGTGTTATATTTTATTAAATTGTATTGCATTGTATTGTATTTATTTTAGACATGTTTAAAAAAATAAACCAAAATAAACTAAAATAAACAACATCAACAAATGAGTAATAAAAATAAAACAAATAACATAGCTATGTGTTTCGAACATGTGTACAGTAATAATCTTTACATCACATGTTTACAGTTTCACATTCTAACATGTCCAAAAAGGAGTACGAAGATGCAGAGCTTATTTAATCCTATCACTTTTCTATCTGGAAATAAATTCTAACTGTTTTGTTAGCTTCCTTTTTCAACAACAATACATTAACAAATTAAAAAGTATTAATATGGTTCACATAAATAGGTAGTTGAATTATATATGGTTCACTTAATTCACTGAATATTTGATAGAAAATGTGTCATTATTCAATAAGGTTCAGTGTTTCTCTACCTTGTACCTTGAAACACTGAGAGTTTGAACACTTTCTTAGATGGGATCATATTAGTACATTGTTTGACTTCTTTGCTTAATCCATGCTATAATTTAATTCCACAAACTGATATGCCAAAGGTCTTAAGTGTTGTACATGCATACAAATATTTTAAGTTAGTTGATTCCTAAGGGGGCTTCACGGTAGAAGAGGGGTTAGTGCGTCTGCCTCACAATACGAAGGTCCTGAGTAGTCTTGGGTTCAATCCCGGGCTCAGGATTTTTCTGTGTGGAGTTTGCATGTTCTCCCCGTGACTGCGTGGGTTCCATGCGGGTAATCCGGCTTCCTCCCACCTCCAAAGACATGCGCCTGGGGATAGGTTGATTGGCAACACTAAATTGGCCCTAGTGTGTGAATGTGAGTGTGAATGTTGTCTGTCCATCTGTGTTGGCCCTGCGATGAGATGGCGACTTGTCCAGGGTGTACACCGCCTTCTGCCCGAATGCAGCTGAGAGAGGCTCCTGCACACCCCGCGACCCCAAAAGGGACAAGCGGTAGAAATGGATGGATGGATGGAAGTGGTAATATTGTCACATGATAGAAACATCATGTTGCAATGTACTATGTCGCAATTGTGTATCTTTTTCAACGTATCTTAATGAGAACCTTTTTATAATAAGTAATGTTACACCCCAGGATGCAGGGACAGCAGGTGAAGTAAAAACACATCTTTATTAGGGAAAACAAAACATAAATATTGCATTAGGCATATGGAAGCATATGAAAATACATGTTTTTGTGTTTTTATGTATGGCCTTTTAATATTTTTATGGATATTTATCTATGTAATGTGTATTAAAGCTTATTTTTTTCTCCATTTTATTGATTGGTCTGTTTAGCTATGTTTTTATAACATGTTCTGTACTCATTGGGATTCTCATTATTGTTCTTTTATTTTTTATTTTTTACCTGTTTTGAACTTCTACAACCACTTGGACAGCAGTCACTGTTTTAAAATTGTGGTTTAAACCTTGACATTGTATGCAGCACTTCAAGTATAAACCAAAATGATCCAGCCATAGCATCCAGATTGGAAACCTGGGACAGGTGTGTCCTGATTGCCAATCAGACAAAAGAAGTGGTGGAGACAAACAGGATGGAAAACAAAAATAAAAGCGTTGGACAAGAAATAATACACAAACTGCGGGAACAAATAATAGCCCAAACTGTCATGCGACATCAAGACAATCGGAAAGGATTTATGAATCGTGCAAACATATGTTTTTGAATTGATCTTTTCAAGAAAATGTAATGTTATAAGAATTGAAAAATGATATTACAAGACAAAATATGTATTTTACGAAAATAAAATGTTTTTTGTGAAAATACAGATGTGCATTCTTGAGGATATGAGGAAACTTTTCAAAAATGTTATCCAAAAAATAAAAAAGCAGACAATAATAGGAGAATAGAGTCAAGTTATTTCCTTGAAAATTGTCATAATTTTACAAGAAGAAAGTAATAATGTTGTGAGAATAGATATTTTTTTAAGGTAAAGTTGTATATTAAAAACATAATGTTACAAGGTTAAAGTCACGATAATAATAATGTCGGGAAGTTTTGAGGGATAACAAAAAGTCGTAATGTCATAGTAAGTGAGTTGTGATATTACAAGATCATTTATCATTTTAAGGAAATGAGAATGAAGATATTTTTCAGAAAAGGTAGAAAATCTTATCAAAAAAGATGTATGCTAAAAAATAAAAAGTGGAAAATAATAGGAGAACATAGTCAAATTATTGCCTTGAAAACTGTCGTAATTTTACAAAAAGAAAAACATAATTTTGTGAGAATAAATATTTATTTTAAGGTAAAGTTGTATATGAAAACATCTTGTTAAAAGGTTAAAGTCACATGTCGGGAAGTTTTGAGAAATAAGAATAATTTGTAATGTTATAGTAAGTGAGTTGTGATATTACAAGATAATTTATCATTTTAAAGAAATAAGAATGCAGATATTTTTTCAGAAAACGTAGAAAATCTTACAAAAATTATTATGTACGTTTAATAGAAAATGTAGAAAAAATATTGTGAAAATAAAGACGCACCTTGAAAAAAAAAAACCTTGTGAAATCAAATTAGAATACATTTGTAATGTTTACAGAATGAAGTGAAAAAAAGAAAATGGTTACTGTTATGACAGTAAAGTTAAATCATACGAATACATTTACTAGTCTTACTTTTTTGAGAAAAAGTGGGAAATTATTTGACAAAAGTTGAATGTTTTTTCAAAATCATAACCTTACAAGAAATAAGTCGTAATATTTAGTCATGATATTACAAGATAAAATAAATTATTTAAAAAATAAAGCTTGACATGAGTATGAAAATGTAATGTATTTAAGAAAATATTGAAATCTAAAAAGAATAAAGTTGTGATGTTTCCAGCAAAAAGTCTAAATATTACAAGAGGGAAGTTGGAATATTACAAACCCAAGTCATAGTTTTGGTGAAAATAGTTGCTCATTTTCACAGTAATGGTATAAATGTATACATTTGACCTAATTCCGTTTTATAAAACAGGGAAAACTTACAAGCAAAGTCAATATTATGAGAAGAAAGTCGTAGTCTTCAGAGAGTCGTACTTTGCTGAGACGAAAGTCGGAATGTTTTACGAAAATAAAGTTGGATATTTTTGCAATAGTTTTCTCAAGAATGGGTCATAATGTTATAGCACATGAATAGTGATATTACAATACAAAATATGTTTTAAAGAAAAAAATTTGTTGTAAGAATGAATATTTTGAAATTTTTAAACTCTTATAAAAATAAAGTTGTAATGTTTGCTTAACAAAGTCAATATCTTACAATAAGAAAGTCAAAGTATTACAAGGCAGTCATATTCCTTCAAGAAAATACTTTACAGTTATGTTTTTTTTTTTCCAGAAAAAAATCATATTCTCATAGGACTAAAGTTGTCCATCCATTTTCTACCGCTTATTCCCTTTTGGGGTCGCGGGGGGCGCTGGCGCCTATCTCAGCTGCGATCGGGCGGAAGGCGGGGTACACCCTGGACAATTCGCCACCTCATCGTAGGGCCAACACAGATAAACAGACAACATTCTCACTCACATTCACACACTAGGGCCAATTTAGTGTTGCCAATCAACCTATCCCCAGGTGCATGTCTTTGGAAGTGGGAGGAAGCCGGAGTACCCGGAGGGAACCCACGCATTCACGGGGAGAACATGCAAACTCCACACAGAAAGATCCCGAGCCTGGATTTGAACCCAGGACTGCAGGACCTTCTTATTGTGAGGCAGATGCACTAACGCATCTTCCACCGTGAGTTTGATTTTTAAAACCATTAACTAAAGTCAGCATTACGAGAAAAACGTTGTGACCTTACGAAAGTTATGCTTTTTAATTTTTTTTTGCAAAAAAGTCGTTATGTCATAAAAAACTAAAATTCAATTTTGTTCCGAAGATAACAGCCACGATCATATGCTGATAAGGTTTATTTGTGAAAAGGATCGTAATCTAATGAGAATAAGGCCATATTGTTGTTGCAAAAAGTGAATGTTACATAAATAAACAGTTTACCAATGTAAATGCAAAGCAGGAAAAGTTTGGATTCTATTTCTTGGTATGGTCTTCACGACCACTTGTTGCTGGGCAGAAATTCATGGAGCGCTTATTGGTTGGCCCAATGAAAGCAATAGCAGGAAGCTGAGGAAATTTAGCATTAAGAGTACTGTGTATTAACTACAAACCCCGTTTCCATATGAGCTGGGAAATTGTGTTACATGTAAATATAAATGGAATACAATGATTTGCAAATCATTTTCAACCAATATTCAGTGGAATATGCTACAAAGACAACATATTTGATGTTCAAACTGCCCCAAAAAATTTTTTGTTAAAAATAATCATTAAATTTCGAATTTCATGCCAGCAACACGTGACAAAGAAATCGGGAATGGTGGCAATACATACTGATAAAGTTGAGGAAACACTTATATGGAATATCCCACAGGTATGCAGGCTAATTGGGAACAGGTGGGTGCCATGATTGGGTATAAAAGCAGCTTCCATGAAATGCTAAGTAATTCACAAACAAGGATGGAGTGAGGGTCACCACTTTGTAAGCAAATTGTCGAACAGTTTTAGAACAATATTTCAATGACCTATTGCAAGGAATTTAGCGATTTTACCATCTACGGTCCGTAAAATCATCAAAAAGTTCGGAGAATCTGGAAAAATCACTGCACGTAAGTGATGGTATTATGGACTCAGGCAGTACTGCACAAAAAAACCGACATCAGTGTGTCAAGGATATCACCACATGGCCTCAGGAACACTTCATAAAACCCCTGTCAGTAACTACAGTTGGTTGCTACATCTGTAAGTGCAAGTTAAAACTCTACTATGCAAAGCCAAACTCCTTTATCAACAATATTCTGAAACGCCGCCGGCTTGGCTGGGCCCGAGCTCACCTAAGATGGACTGATGCAAAGTGGAAAGGTGTTCTGTGGTCTGACGAGTCCACATTTCAAATTATATTTGGAAACAGAGGACGTGGTGTCCTCCAGAACAAAGAAGAAAATAACCATTCGGATTGTTATAGGCGCAAAGTTCAAAAGCCAGCATCTGTGATGGTATGGGGGTGTATTAGTGCCCAAGGCATGGGTAACTTACACATCTGTGAAGGCACCATTAATGCTGAAAGGTCCATACATATTTTGGAGCAACATATGTTGTCATCCAAGCAACATTATCATGGACGCCCCTGCTTATTTCAGCAAGACAAGTGTTACAACAGTGTGGCTACGTAAAAAAAGAGTGCAGGTAATTTCCTGGCCCGCCTGCAGTCCAGACCTGTCTCTCATGGAAAATGTGTGGCGCATTATGAAGCGTAAAATACGACAGCAGAGACCCCGGACTGTTGAACGACTGAAGCTCTACATAAATCAAGAATGGGAAAGAATTCCACTTTCAAAGCTTCAACAATTAGTTTCCTCAGTTCCCAAACGCTTATTGAGTGTTGTTAAAAGAAAAGGTGATGTAACACAGTGGTGAACAAACCATTTCCCAACTACTTTAGCAAGTGTTGCAGCCATGAAATTCTAAGTTGATTATTATTTGCAAAAAAAAAAATAAAGTTTATGAGTTTGAACATCAAATTTCTTGTCTTTATAATGCATTCAATTGAATATGGGTTGAAAAGGATTTGCAAATCATTGTATTCCGTTTATATTAACATCTAACACAATTTCCAAACTCATATGGAAATGGGGTTTGTATAAAATACAACAGCTCTATATACTTTACATGGGGGAGTGCTGCCCTACAGAATCAACACAACGATTGTAATATTAATCGGCTCATTGAATAGAATAAATCACTTTTTTTTTCTTCTAAGGAGTGGGGCTACTTCACACAGGCATATTTGTAAAAAAACAAAAAAAAAAACCTTGAAATTATTCTAATAGGGTTTGTTTCACTCTGAGCTCATCTCTTTGTTGCCTTGTTTGCGGGCGCCTTGTGTGTGTCTCTCGCGCGTCCGTGTGCAAGTACTTAGGCACGGGGCAAAGAGAAATTAAATTTGATTAATTTCGGACGGATTTTGCAAAATATAAACTATTCATTTTCGCGGCATGCGAGACAAGAGAGGGTTTTAAATCTAGCCCAGGGCGAAATGGAGCCTTTGTGGTGAGTTTCCTTTGATATTAGCGCGGGCTTTTTATGGAGCGCTTGACGTGAAAGATAAAGCATACAGTGGATTGAATGCCATTAACAATACTGCAGTGGGGTACATAAACCGATAATATAACCTTTATGGCCAAGTGAGCATGGACACATCATTTGGAAATAGCACCAGATATGACACATTATCCCTTAAAAGAATGAAAATGGAAGTCTACAAGAATGCATGGACGTCTGGGTAAACACCTCAAAGAGAACCTTACAAAAGTTAAGCACATTACAGAAAGGCACTGAGAATAATACACAATGTTGGGTGCACTCTTTATAAAGTCCTAAATTGTTTAATGCAGACCTGGGCAAGTTAAGGCTTGTTAAGCTTTTCAATCTGACCCGCTGGACATTCCCAAATATTTTTTTTTTACATCTTTAAGATGGAAAATGTAGCTGCCATTATGATGTGCAGTGATGTTTTCAAATGACCGTAAGTCTTGAACTATACAAAGTATTTCAATGGTTGGAATCTGCGCTTTTGTACTTTGTATGATATACTAGTTACTATTGTAATCTAAATCACAGCAGCTCAGACGAGGCACCAAGCAGTGTGGGTGTGGAGCGTTTCCACACAGTGTTTCCAGAGCAGCCAGCCTGAAATGTGGGTGTCGGGGAGAGACGCGGAAGGAGTTTTTCCCACTAAGTTGTAAAGCTCAGTGCTATATCAGATACATCAGATTGTGGGTGTTTTTTTTTTTTTTACCCTTCACGTTCATATTTTTCTGTGTTTCTTGCATTTTTGTTACTTTTCGCTTGATTGTAAAGTATGTGGATGGAGAGGGGGTGTGATATTCATATGTTGTCAATATTCAGTGTTTTATCGTTCATAGTTAATATTGTAAATCTCACATTGTTTATTTTCATCTACATTCTGGGTGTCTCATTCAGTAAAAAAAAAACAACAAAAAAACATTCTGTTTTTAAGGCAGTCTGTCATAACGTTTTTAGCATTCAATCAGACTTTATTGGGAGGTTTCGTATTAGTGTTCCTAAAAATACATACGCTGGTCCCCAGTCATATTTTCTTTCTCCAAATTTGGCACCCTGTGTCAAAATAATTGCCCAGGCCTGTTTTAAAGTATAAGTCTAGGGAAATTTAAAAGCAATATTCAAAGCAAGAACAAATCTGCAACCACCGAATATCCGTTAAATGTTCAGAGAGAGATGGAAAATACAATTGGAGGGGCAAATTTAATTTAAAGAAACTTTGTGTTATCGAGGCATGGCTCAATGGAATCAACAAAATTAGGAAATCAAACAAAGCAAGAACATAATTCTATTTAAAAATATTATTTTTCGCAGGTACAACAATGAATAGGAAATGTAAAATAGTTATGTGTAATGTATTCATACAAACTAACTCTGATGAAATAACAAGTCAGTTTATTATTGTGAGTAAATATATGTATTCTGGGAATATACTTAGTATTGTCAAGTATCAGGTGATTATGTATTGTAATCAAGATTATTGTATTGAAAATGTTTTTTGGCAGACATTGTGTAGATCAGGGATATTCAACTAATTTGTTTTAGGGGCCACATTTCCAGTAAGACAAAGACCAGGGGCCCAGACTTCTCCCTTTCAGTATCAGCCTAATTTTGGATATTCCTGGAAACCAGTTTTGTCTAGAGCAGTGTTTCTCAAACTGTACACGCCAGCTCCAACTAGTTGTACGCCAAATAATCACTTCATTGAATATTCAAACACAGTGATACATTTCAAACTGTGTGTAATTAAATATACTTTTTAAATAAAAACTCTGCCTTGTTTTTAATGAATATTAGGCCTACTATGTTACTTTAATTCAATGTAGGTCATTATGGTGGTACTTGGTGGGCCAAGTGTTTTCTGATGTGGTGCCAACAGTTTGAGAATCACTGTGCCAGAGTTAACATTAGATTTCGGTTAATTTATTTTGTCAGAGTTACGAGAGCACTCTGCTGTTTTTGTCGAACTTCTGCAAAAAATCATTTGCTTCAAAAATGTGAGTCTCTCAACAGTTTTTTTTAAACTAAACATGTGGGCCACCGGTTGAAAAGCCAAATGATGAAAAAGAGAGGACCTGCAATGGAACCTTGAGGAATACCACCAGTATAATGTCACATGGGGGTTGCATGTTATCGCGAGCTCGTTCTTCCAAGATGCAGATGGACAACTCCGGACAAAAGCCTGAAGGTAGGAATATGATTTTTGCCATAAATCCTATACATTACAAAAAGAAAGGAACCAAACAAAAGGAAAGCGCGCTGATCGCACGAGAAGCTAAGGAACCAAAATTTAGCACAGAAATCTTTTGCCAGAAAACAAGAATACCAACGTGAATGTTGCATACAGCAAACAATGAAACTAGACAGTGTGGCGAGCAACGTGAATAAATAGCTCTCTGATTAGTGCCCGACAGCAGGTGAACGTGCCAAACACTAACCATAGTTTGGTGACCAAAACAGGAACTGAGACAGTCCAAAACTAACAGAACATGACCAAACAAAACATGATCCGGGCCACAGATGATGACATACAAATAAAGTTGAATAAATGACTACTGACTGCATCTAAAGTAAACACGCTAATCAAATCACGAAAAAAATGTGCAAGTGCCCAAAATGAGAGGACTTAAAGGAATGCCCTAAGAAACACCCCAGTTATGTAAATCCCAAGTTTGGACCTCAGCGTTCTATGTTTGCTCGCAAGATTAAAATGTCAATGCAATGATCTGCCAATGTGTTTACCGGGATTCGAGTTTCTCTACAAAATAGAAGCTCTCTACTGTTTTAGAAATTTTTAGCAAAAAATGTTTGTCCCCCGAGTTTTGAACTGAACTCGCGGGTCACTAGCTGAAAAGCCATATGAAGAAAACGAAAGGACCTGCAATGGAACCTTTAGGAACAACACTAGTACAACTAAAAAGTTTAACAAGCTGAATCACGTCACGAAAAACATGTGTAACTGCCAAAAAGAAGCGGACTTAAAGTGGTGCCTTGAGGAGCACCTCAGTTATGTACCATATTTTCCGGACTATAAGGCGCACTAAAAATCATTTTTTTCCCTCAGAGCTCAACAGTGCGTCTTATAACCCGGTGTGCCTAATGTACGGAATAATTATGTATTATTTTATTTGGTACATGGTGTAATGATAAGTGTGACCAGTAGATGGCAGTCAAACATAAGAGATACGTGGTAACAGGTATGATGGCAATATCCCTCGAATAAACAACACCAACATTTTATGTGTTCCATTGAAAATATAGAACATTACACACAGTGCTCAAAAATCAATCAAAATGTTTTGTAATGACTTTGGTAAGCTATGAAGTCGCTGCGCTTGGTGGAATGTCGGCGCAATAAACATACAGGTATTATTATGGTGTGTGTAAGACATATTAGCTGGCGTTTTGTTTGGCAATAGTATGCAAAAGCAACTTTTCTTACCTTCTGGTACCTGCTGATCTGTATTTGGGATCTGCATGGATCCTGAAAGATTCCACGCTTCCGCCTTTGTAGTGCGTAGGGACGACGTGGTCAATAAACTTCTTATTTTTCTCCATCTTCTTGTTATGGAACATTCATCCACCGTTGTTGCCATTTCTATTACAAAGAAATGTAAAATTCTTACTTATATCTGTCAATAAACTCGCCATGAAAGCGCTAAAACATACCGGTGTTGTGAGTTTACATTATTCACCCAAGGAACTTTAGTTATTAGAGTTCTGGTTGGACGGTTTTTCACGGGACACATTTGTTGTTGTTTCCGGATGAGGAGATGGTGTTTCGTTATTGATTTAAGTAAAGTCTGAATGTCATTAAAACATTTAGCTCCATTTTTTGACACTTCCTCCACTACCTTCCTTGGATGCTATACCGCTACAACATAGATGACGGGGAGAAGACCCTGCCTAAGGTGAGCCACGTAAAGAAGACCTCCCAAAAAATGGCGCATCCAGAAGACTGTCAGAAAGCGACTTGAAGATGATCTGTAAAACATGATCTATGCAACATTTTGACCAAATAACCAGAGTTACATGTTATGTACACCATTGTTTTTCAACCACTGTTCCGCGGCACATATTGTGTGGTGTGCCATGGGAAATTATGCAATTTCACCTAATTGGTCTGGACTGCTTTTCAACATCAGGTCTTTTAAGCGTTAAAAAAAAAATATATATCTATATTTTTCCGCAAACCAAAAATCATAATCCGCAAATAATGTGCCATTGTTGAGTGTCTGTGCTGTCTAGAGATCTGCAGAGTAATCATGTAATCTTCCGTATTGGTAGACGGCAGCAGGTAGCTAATTGCTTCGTATGTCGACTTTCAGACAAGAGAATTAGTGATGCATTGATGGTTGTAGTTCCAATTGATATTGAACAATTGGGTCAGGTATTTGATGAGAACGACTTTTTATCGTCAATATAAGCTACTGAGTTTAATTTTTTTTACTTTCTCTGCTGGTGGTGTACCTGGGGTATTTTACAATTAAAAACATGTGCCTTGGCTCAAAAAAGGTTGAAAAACACTGATGTAGACCACAAGGAAGTGTTTGCAATGCAGAATAAAAAAATAAAAAATAAAAATAAAAAAGACTCCTTTAGTGCGCCGTATAATATGGTGCGCCTTTTGTATGAAAAAAGATCGGAGATAGACCGGCAGTGCGCCTTATAGTCCGGTGTCCCCTATGGTCCTGAAAATACGGAATATTACAAGTTTGGACTGTTCTGTTTGCTGGCAAGGTGAAATCTAAATTAAAGGATCTGCCAGTGTGTTTGAGGTCCAAGTTCTACAGCAGTGGTTTTCAACCTTTTTTCCAGTGATGTACCCCCTGTGAACATTTTTTTTTAATTCAAGTACCCCTTAATCAGATCAAAGCATTTTTGGTTGAAAAAATAAATAAAGAAGTAAAATACAGCACTGTGTCATCAGTTTCTGATTTATTAAATTGTATAACAGTGCAAAATATTGCTCATTTGTAGTGGTCTTTCTTGAGCTATTTGGAAAAAAAGATATAAAAATAACTAAAAACTTGTTGAAAAATAAACAAGTGATTCAATTATAAATAAAGATTTCTACACATAGAAGTAATCATCAACTTAAAGTGCCCTCTTTGGGGATTGTAATAGAGATCCATCTGGATTCATGAACTTTATTCTAAACATTTCTTCACAAAGAAAGAAATCTTTAGCATCAATATTTATGAAACATGTCCATAAACAAATCTTGCTGTCAACACTGAATATTACGTTGTTGTATTTTTTTTCACAGTTTATGAACTTACATCCATATTTTGTTGAAGTATTATTACATAAATATATTCATAAAGGATTTTTGAATTGTTGCTATTTTTAGAATATTTTTTAAAAATCTCACGTACCCTTTGGCATACCTTCAAGTACCCCCAGGGGTACGCGTACCCCCATTTGAGAACCACTGTTCTACAGGATAACTCCGGTGTTTTAGGAATTTTTGGCAAAAAATGTCTGTCTCCCATGTTTTGAACTGAAATTTGGGACGGGCATGGTCTTTTTCCCAGGGCTGCCAGTCGACTAACCCTCTTGTTTGTTGTGTTCGAAATAAATAAATCTGAAAAAAAAAGAAATAAATAGATCTCATCAGAAAAGCAAAAAAAAACAACAAATGTATTTCATTGTTTGTCGGTGGTCCGGTATCAAGGAGTCGGTGACCCGCTGTGTGGCTTTAATTGAGGGCACCAGACGAGTGCCTCTTCCAGGCCAGGGGTGTGGAGAGGGTGGAGAGTGACAGGCGATCAGTCACAAGATGAGTGGACCTAGTATGGAGACCTGTGGGGTGCCGCAGAGCCCGGCCATTGATCATCAGTAGGGATCTATCAAGGAAGGGATGTGACTAAAGCAGGCATGCGTGGAACAATGCTTCATAGTTTGGTGGACGTGCTTAAGCAGCTGGGCGTCAGCGCCGTTAATAGAAGGCTAGACTCCCTCTATATGCGCCACAAAGCATTGTCTGTTCCCCCCCTCGGTCAGAAAAGGTGGTTTTCTATGAGGGGCCGAACCTGCTATCATGTGGTGGCTCTTTTACCCCTCAGCCAGCGGTCGCCATCAGCTTTGTGGCTGACTTGGTCTATATGTTTGTATGTGGGTGAAAAAAGGGGGGACGGCTGCAGGAGGAGGAAGAAAGCGAGCCATTGAGCGCCATAAGGGAGAGAACACACACAGCACATCACAAGGGAGCATCTGGTAGGAGGAATGTGTCAATGATGTCAAATGATAGTCCAAAGATAGGCTTCCCTTCATAAAAAAAACACGGCGATAAGAAGAGAATCTTGTTTGCCATGCCTGGTCCGAGAGTTTTCTCGGCGTGACGCAAGTTTCGGGAGAGGCCTCGCCATCCCGTGACATCCGAGAAGGAATGTTTCCACCACCGCACTGACTCACATTGTGCGGTCGGCTTAAGGAACAAAGACAATCGCTTCTTCGCCTCTCATTTGCGTCAACGAGCCGTATCGCTGTCTGGAGTGATAAGGAAGTCTCAAGAGCGGGCCGGCAAATCCACCTTGATCCGGGCTCTGAACGCACACTTACGAGCGGGCATGTTGA
Organism: Nerophis ophidion; assembly: GCF_033978795.1. Classification (NCBI taxonomy): domain Eukaryota; kingdom Metazoa; phylum Chordata; class Actinopteri; order Syngnathiformes; family Syngnathidae; genus Nerophis; species Nerophis ophidion. The sequence goes on along the minus strand of NC_084625.1, from coordinate 26,301,267 downwards.
GGCACAAAAGTGTCCTGCAAACACCTGCTATGGTTCCTTGCAGTTGAACACGTCGATCATATCACCACCTGTCTGTTATCAGAGTTACAGTATATACAACCTTCTGTCATCTTTATTAAAGATGGAATGAGCTTGTTTTAGATTGGATTTAGACTGACTGCCACATTTTACTGGCTACAGAGCTCATCGGTATTCAAACCGCACCCACCAAATTTTAGAATAAAAAAAATGTTTCAACATATATTAGCCGCAGATATATAATGGCATGATATTTTTGGGTAAATGTTTATATACAATCCTAAAGGCCTACTGAAACCCACTACTACCGACCACGCAGTTGGATAGTTTATATATCAATGATGAAATATTAACATTGCAACACATGCCAATGCGGCCGGTTTAGTTTACTAAATTGCAATTTGAAATTTCCCACCAGGTATCCTGTTGAAAACGTCGTGGAATGATGACGCTTATGGTGACGCATGCTCGTGACGTTATTGGTTGGAGCTGATATTTTATCCCAGTACCATTCACGGCTAAAAGTCGTCCGATTTAATCGCATAATTACTCAGTATTCTGGACATCCGTGTTGCTGAATCTTTTGCAATTTATTCAATTAATAATGGAGACTATAAAGAAGAATGCTGTTGGTGGAAAGCGGTGGATTGCAGCTGCCTTTAGCAACATAAACACAGCCGGTGTTTCTTTGTTTGTTGTGAAGCTTTAATATGGAACAGAGCGGTCAAGCGAACATGTTTCTCTACCACATGTCAACCGGCAGGTTTTGGTGAGAAAATTGTGGTAGAAGGTTGGCTCTTAAGGTAAACATGAGCAGAGCTTGTGTCGTTCTTCCTGCAGCAACTGTCAAAGTGGCAGCTGCGACTTTCTTGTCCCCTCCATGGCTTCACTCAGAGACACTGGCGGTCACCACACCCCTCCAACTTTCAGGTGTGACTTTATAATCTCACTAAAACACTAGTAAAACAATAATTAGATAAGGGATTTTCAAGAATTATCCTAGTAAATGTGTCTAATAACATCTGAATTGCTCCTGCCCTCGTCTTTTTTTTGCTTCTAGTCCTTCACTCTCACTTTCCTCATCCACAAATCTTTCATCATCACTCCAATTAATGGGGAAATTGTCGCTTTCTTGGTCAGACTCGCTTGCGCTGTTGGTGTCTATGATTGTAATCAATGTGCAGATGTGAGGAGCCCTCACACCAGTGACGTCACGCGCACATCGGCTTCTACTTCAGGTACAGGCAAGGATTTTTTATTAACGACCAATAGTTGCAAACTTTATCGTCGATGTTCTCTACTAAATCCTTTCAGCAAAAATATGGCAATATCGCGAAATTATCAAGTATGACACATAGAATGGACCTGCTATCCCCGTTTAAATAAGAACATTTCATTTCAGTAGGCCTTTAATTGTTTCCCAACAAAACAGAATTCCTCGTCTCGGACGGGCGGAAGCTAGGACTCCAATCAGCTAAACAGACCTAATAACTCCCTGGTGATGTTTTGCTGAATTCACAAAACTGAAACATTACTCAAAGAATGCAATTGTAAGCTAATAATAAAAACACAGACACTAGTGAACGTGCTAGCATATTTGCTATTGCTAACAACGCTAGCTTACGTTACGATAGCACGTACACATATGCATGAAAACTCTCCTACAGACATCACACATGGGACGGTTTAGTAAGTATGAATTGTTTTAGTTAGATTGCAAAACTTATAAATGTCGCTTGGAGTGATGAATGAAGAACTCTTTCGAGCAAAAAGGCTATGGATGGTTATACTTCCGGTTCAAAGGATGAAACATATATACAACCTTCTGTCATCTTTGTAAAGATGGAATAAGCTTGTTTTAGGTTGTATTTACACTGTATACACTGACTGCCGCATTTTACTGGCTACAGAGCACATCGGTATTCAAGACGCACCCATCAAATTTTAGAATAAAAAATATTTTAACATATATTAGCCGCACTGAATCACAAGCCGCAGATATATAACGGTATGAATATTTTTGGTAAATGTTTATATACAAACCTTAATTGCTTCCAAACAAAACAGAAGTCATTGTCATGGACCTGCGGAAGCTCGCTCTCCAATCAGCTAGACAGACTCCACAACTCCACGGTGACGTTTTGGTGAAATCACAAAACTGAAACAATACAAAAAGAATGCAATTGTAAGTTAATGATACTAACACAGACACTTGTAAACGTGTTAGCATATTCGCTATTGCCAACAACACTGGCTTACGTTACGATAGCACGTACAAATATGCATGAAAACTCTCCTACAGACATCACACATAGGACGGTTTAGTAAGTATGAATTGTTTTAGTTATATTGCAAAACTTACAAATTTTGCTTGGAGTGATGAATGAAGAATCCTTTCGAGCAGAAAGGCCAGGTACGGTTATACTTCTGGTTGAAAGCACGAAACAGGAAGTACTTTAAAAAAACGTAGCATCTGCGGTGAGCAAACTTGTCCAAAAGATGGCGCCATAACATAAACAATAACACACCTTTTCAGTTTCTCTGTAGGTGTAATTTGTTAAGTATTTTCAAAGGACTTGTATCCATTATTGCTGTGTTCATTCTTGTCAAAGATCTTGTATCTCAATGGGTTTTAACTGGTTTGGCTGCAGGACCCGCAATTGCAAATTTTCTACCCAAACCTGCCAAATATATTTATTGAAAAGACTGTTGAGTTCAATAACTCCATGGTGATGATTTGGTGAATTCATAAAACTGAAAAACAATACAAAGATAATGCAATTGTAAGTTAATAATTCTAACACAGACATTGTAAAAGTGTTAGCATATTCGCTATCGCTAACAACGCCAGCTTACGTTGCAATAGCATGAAAACTCTCCTACAGACATCACACATAGGATGGTTTAGTAAGCATGAATTGTTTTAGTTAGATTGCAAAACTTAGCTTAGAGTGATTAACGAAGAATCCTTTCGAGCAGAAAGGCTATGGATGGTTATACCTCAGGTTCAAAGCACGATACAGGAAGTACTTTCATAACCCGCAACACTTGTGGTGAGCAAACTTGTCCATAACCAATAACACACCTATCCAGTTTCTCTGTTGGTGTAATATGAAAACTATTTGTTGATGAAAAAAAAATCATTATGGCCATTAGGGAAGAAAAATCCGAATGGTTCGAAACGTGGGAAAAAAATTAGTGGCTTATAGTCAGGAAAATACTGTATTTAAGTAATTTCAAAGGACCTGTATCTATTATTGTTGTGTTCATTATATTCAAAGATTTTCTATATCAGTGGGTTTTGACTGGTTTCGCTGCAGGACCCACAATTGCAATTTTTTGTACCCAAATCTGCCAAATATATTTATTGAAAAGACTGTTCAGTTAGTGCAAAATGTCATGCTGTGCCAGCACAAAACAAGTTTAAAGAGCAAATTGTTCAAAATTAGGAACCTAGTTGAGTTACATTTTTAGAAAGTTTACTTTGAAGCACTGTGAAGCAGGAATATAATATAACTTACACAAGATATGAACTAGTTTTTTTCTGTGACACTCAACATAAACAAACGGCATTCAAACAAATACAATTGCTTGATGCTAATTCACCTTGACAATTCCTACAAAATTGCGCCTGCAATTAGCATTAGCGATTTTATACCACAGTTTGAAACATTCAGGCTCTACTGTTTGTAATGATCGACTGGAAAAGAGAGCTACTAATTTCTGCAACATTGATTGAGTAGCTTATTTCCATCAAAGAAAGGGACTATTGTTTTGGCAAACTATTAAAACATGTTGACATCCGCAACTCATATTTTGTATTAAATGATGTATTTGTTATTTTAGTACAATGTACTTATAGTTCAGTTTTTTCATCTCTATCAGAGCTATTTTGACAAAAGAGAAAAGATTTTGGGTTGTATTTATATAATTAGCAACATTTAAATTGTGCTTTAATTATGAGACAGATCTCCACTCAGACGGTGCGGCTGTTGTCTTCATGATATTTTGCTGTAATTTGTCATTAAATATCTGAATTAAAAAGTTATGCAAATACTGCGATGCAAATACTCCCAGCGGACGATGGCGTGGAACACCGCAGTGGCCACCACAGTGTATATGTTTCTTTTAGTTTTTATTCATAGCTGTATGTAGAAGTGGCTGGTTGTATCCGCTGCTTTAATGTCTATCATGTCCTATGTGTTCTTTGATGTTTGATGTTTCCCTCTTACACACATGTAAGAGGGATGTGTATTATGGCTACGAGTTGTTGTTGTTTTTTTTCCCTTGGCCTCAGTCTGGACGCCCTCTCCTAGGCCCAGGCTTAGACCGATTTTTTTATTTTATTTTTAATGTTCTATTTTTTTTCCTCCCATTCCCCCCTACTTGTTTACCTGTATCTCAACTTTTTTTGTAAGGGGCGCTGGAAGCCGGCAGACCCATCAGCGATCCCGTTCTGTCTCCCTGTAATGTTTGTCTGATCTGGAATGGGATTGTGCTAAAAATTTAAATTTTCCTGAAGGAATAATTAAAATAATATCTAATCCAGGGGTAGGGAACCTATGGCTCTAGAGCCAGATGCGGCTCTTTTGATGACTGCATCTGGCTCTCAGATAAATCTTAGCTGACATTGCTTAACATGATAAGTAATTAATATTTCTGCTGGTAATCACAGTGTTAAAAATAACATTCAAATTATAAAACATTCTCATGCATTTTAATCCAACCCTCCGTTTTATATCGCACCTGTTCAAGATGTTGCATTAATGGAAAGAAGTATTATATTTAATTATTGGATAACTTTTAGAATAACAATGTTATTAATAAGAATAAGATACTTATCATACTCTAAAAATGTTGGTCTTACTTAAAAATGCACGCATTTTGTTGTATTCAGTGTTAAAAAATATTATATGGCTCTCAAGGAAATACATTTTGAAATATTTGGCCTTCATGGCTCTCTCAGCCAAAAAGGTTCCCGACCCCTGAAATCTAATCAATCTAATCTACTGGGAGTTTATGCAAATATGCTCTGACCCTTTGGTGAGCTACACAAAATCAGCTGGCATGCTACTGGTTGGAGACCCCAGGCTAAACTGCGGACTTAAGCACATTTTACGTTGAGGCCCCCTGGCATACAAAATATTGTCACACTTTTTCATTTATTTGAAATTATTTTTATACTTTATTTTAAATCAAACATGAATTCAATGTAATGCATTTTTTGTACAATAACTATATTTTTTGTGTGCAAAATAACACATTCAACATAATCAAAACATAAATTTGGAGATCATCCCGACACATTTTCGACTGGGATTCGAACCCAATCACGGCTAGTGACAAGCATTAACGCTCGGTGAGAAAGTATCGAGACGTTTGCTATTTAATTTTTTTCCAGTGCCTCAGCAGAAAGAGGCTAGGGCAATGTTTATTGATTGATATTTTTACCAGGCTTCTTCACATAAAATGGGGATAGGGCCTGACTGCAGTAGGTATTTGTTTTTGATCTTTTTCTTTTATCAGATTAACATATTTGTGAATAAAAAAAAATAGCCCAATTGTGCAAAGCACAAATGTCCACTGCAGATGACGTTAGTTTTATGGAGGATATGAAAGGAGCAATATGTCAGTTTTAAGGAACTACTGCAAATGCGATACCAGAGAGCTTCAAATAAAAGTGGGAAAAGGAGGAAATAGGAGCCATTTATCATGTATTTGTCACAATTTGACCTCTTTCCCATTGGTGGGCAGATGTCACCCATCGTTCACTGAACATGGGCTCGGACCCCCTTGTAACTACAGCCACACGGAGAGAAAAAGCATCTCATTCCCCTCCTGTTTGTCTCTTAAACCCTCTCAATGTCTCCACTGGAGAGGGCTGCTGCAGAGAGAAGCTCCCAGGGGGCTTCTCCTTTTAGCCACCTGAATATTACCTGTGGACTGGGCTCGCACACACGCCACCCAGGGGAAATACAGCACACACACATTCATACGGTACAGTCAGTCACACCGCCTGTTGTCAAGACCCTCAGGGAGGGTTACGACACAGGGTATTGGGGGGGTATAAAACTCCCAGAGGATGCAGCAGCTTTGAGGGGGGAGTGGATGCCATCAGTCAAATGATGGCCATGTGTTTAGACTGTGTGTGTTTCAGTAGATGCAACAAAAAAACAAACAAACAGTAGTAGTAGAAGTCAACAATGTGCTGCAAGCCATTCAAATATTAGTTTTAGTAGACTTTCAGGATATCAAACACACAAAATAGACTATGCTTGCAACTGCAATAGTTTCCAGTGAACATGCAAAACAAAAATACCAATTCCAGATGGTTTTTGATATTGGGATTTGTAGTAACAAAAAAAAAAGACAAATACTTGAGAATTGTCGTGATGCTATGAGAAGAAGGCGGTAATCGTGCAAGAAGAAAGTCGTTGTAGAACAAATACGATGAGTGGGACACCCCCCTTCCCCATAGAAGTCGCAGTCTAACAGGTAACAAAAAAAAGACAAAGATTTTTGGGAAACATTGAAATTGTATCACGATGACTAATTTATTTTTTTTTGTTTCAAAACAGCAACAAAATCTAATTTCTCCTATAAGAAGCTAAAAAAAATTGATAATGCGCAGCATCAGCAAAAAAAAGAAAAAAAAAGACAAGTATCAAATGATATCGACTTGCATCTAAAACAGCAATTATTTTACTCGGGGGGCCGGATTTAGATAAAAAACTGTGTCTGGAATAATATATCTATTTTTAGGAACACTAATACGAAACCTCACAATAATGGTTGAAAGCTAAAACATTATGACAAACCGCTTTAAAGGAACGGAATGGAATTTGAATTTTTCTAACTGAATGAGACACACAGAATGTACACAAAAATAAAGAATGTGGGATTTACAATGTTAACTATAAAGGATAAAACACTGAATATTGACAACATATTTTACAATCAAGCGAAACACAACCAAAATGCAACAAACATAGTGAAATATGAACGCGAAGGGTAAAAAAAAAAAAACCCACCTACAATCGGAGATATCTCATAGTGACCAAAGTAACTAATTAGATGACCATAGTCATCCAAGCATTGAAAGACTTCGTATAGTTGAAGACTTCCGGTCATTATAAAACATGAGTGCACATCATAATGGCAGCTACACTTTCCATCTTAAACATCTAAAACAATTATTTGGGAATGTCCGCCGGGCCAGATTGAAAAGCTCAACGGGCCGCATTTGGCCCCCGGGCCTTAATTTGCCCAGGGCTGATCTAAAAGCTCTGATCCAAGCAGTCCTGCAGCATGTTTACTTGTGCAAAGCTGCAAAGCCAGTTAACATCTAAATGTCCTCCAATAAGCACACAAAGTTGGTCGTTTTAAGTAATATTGTCAAGTCATTTACAAGAGGTAAACATGGTATTCTATAGGTAGCTACACGGCAGCTAAGCACAAAACAGCCCACAGGCTAGACATAAGTGTAAGTAAACAATTTTGCAGTCAAGTATCAAGTAACTATAGTTGCATATTACTTACTTATACAATGTCTCCAAGGCAGAAGTGTATTAGTAAGTACCCAATAACAAACGTGTCCGCACCATTCAACTTACTGCGTTGTGCACTTAACTTACTTGTGAAGAAATACATTTAGATTGCTGATTGATTTATTGAAAATGAAGTGGCGACTTGTCCAGGTTGTAAACACCGCCTTCCGCCAAATTGTGGCTGAGATAGGCACCAGCGCCCCCTGTAACCCAGAAGGGAATAAGGGGTAGAAAATGGATGGATGGATGAATTATTGTGACCACGAGGTGTCACCAACAAATTGACACTCCACTTCAACTTAGACAGCAAAATCATACGATAATTGTTTTTCACACCAACAATTGTTCTTTCTTTTTTAACATTCTACACTACAAAGTAACACAAGTAGTTACTATGATTCATACTGATATTGTATCAGATTAACATTATTATCATCCAATTGGTATTGTAACAATAGTAAAAAAGTTATATCGGGACACCCCTTGAAAATAGTTTTTCATATTTATATAAAAAGGCCCTGTGATGAGTTGTCGACTTGTCCAGGGTTTACGGCGCCTTCCTCCCGATTGTAGCTGAGATAGGCTCCAGCACCCCCTGCAACCCCAAAGGTAATAAGCGGTTGAAAATGGATGGATAGATGGATGGATTTATATAAAAATGTGTTTATAAAAATAGAAAAAAAAATTAACATTACTACTAATTTAGCATCAAAGTGCTACTAAATTGTATCAACTGTACACTGTAAAAATTGTCATTGTAAATCCACGGCAAATGTACAGTTTTACAGTAACATTTACTGTGAAATATAGTTATAGCAATTTACTGTAACTGCAGTTCTGCAATTTTACAGATAATTACAATAACTAATTGCTGTAACATTAACAATTTAAATGTTATAGTTAATTACTCTCTGAGTTTAACAGCATACCAACTCTTACTGTACAAGAGGGTGCCTTAAGAGACAAATCAGTTTTAAAGTAATTTGTGAAGGACTGTATGACTACAGTATTTTACTGTGAAATAAGAGTTAATTGCTGTAAAAAATATATAGTAACTTTTACAGTAATTTGTTGTAATTTTACAAGAAAGTTCATTATTTTTTACAGTGGAAAATACTGTTAAATGCTGGTGTTTGTTTTTTGCCTATAAAAACATATGTTGTATATCTGTAACTAACAAACACATGCAATTTATTGCTTAATACAGTTTTAATTTATAGCAGTAAAATTGCATTGAATAGGATTAAAGTAAATATATTAAAATGATTATTAATAACAAAGCCCCTTCTCTTTAAGTTGAGCTTTAAAAGCCTCCTGTCCATCTTCATCACTGCTCCACACCTCACTGCCCTTTCCTCCCATGTTGAGAACATCCAGAATGGATAATTTCATTTGAGGTATTAGCATCTCTGCCCCGACTGCGGAGAACTGACAACTTTATCTTGTTTAGCGACCAATCATCCATCGGTCAATCAATCAATTAATCAATCCCTCAATTGGCCTGTCCAGTTGGATATGTCATCCTATTTACTTATCCTAAATAATACAGAGTAAAAAATGAATGGCTTGTTGCGGTGTCAGCATCTGCTAACTCATAAGGCGCGTCAAACATCTGCCCTCAAGACGTATCACAGGATAAAGTCTTGATATAACCTCACTCTGCATATTTGGCTGTGGAAAAAGTGGCAATTAAAACCTTTTGTCCAAACGTGTCACGCCTCCGCGGTGCCAAGCTTTTGCTACCCAGGGAAGTCAAGACGTCCTAAGGCCACTGTAACTTTATTAAGCACAATACCAAGCCCTATGTGCACGCCGGAGACCAGGCAGGAGGGAGGTGAGGCCCGACAAAGCCCATCATTGTGGGCGAGATTGGGGTGGACGACCACATGGTCTTTTCCCACACTTATAAGCTGGGGCCAAGTGTCCGAAAATAACACAGGATGGCTAATAACAGTAATTGTGAGGAATTAACAGTTTGGATATATGATGTATGATCCTTTTTTGGTGAGTTTTAATTCTTAAATGTGTACATTCATGTGCAGCTCCAGCACAGATCATCCATTATCCTCTTGTTTTTATACACTATATACACTTGCATTTTTTTTTTTTTTTACAAGGCTTATCTTAGTAAAATACAGTAAATGAAAGTAAATACCACTTTTATCTAATTCCATTTATTTTTCCACGGTACTCCATATTAAATCTTTGAACCTTAATAATAATAAACATTTTTTTTAAATGGTTATAATAATTCCCCATAATAATAATTTTATTGATAGGAGGGTCCTATCATGGATTAGGCCATTGATGTTTTGTTACGTTTTATAATTTTAAATAGATAACATTGATGGCATTTTTTAAATCTTTTTATTTTTTTATATAATAAGATTTAAAAAGTAAATTGATAAAATGTGCTAAAATAAATATGAAATAAAATTTAAACTAAAAGTTTAATAAAATAAATACAATACTATAATATGAAATATAATGAGTATATTAAAATTGAATTGAATATGTGAAATAGATGTATTATTAAATTTGATTTAACTTGTCTTTTCTTAGGTTGTTATAATTATTTTAAACACAGTATATTCTAAAACATTGCCAAAGTAACATCAATTTTATATGATATATGTTTAAACATTTTGCATTCAATGATATTGATAGCAAAAATATATTTACGTTCTTTTAATAAGACATATAAAATAATTTAAGTTAAAAGTAGAATAAATACAAATTGAATTACATTTTTAATGTAATTCCATAAATAAATACATTAAATTAAATCAAATTAATAAAATATAAGATAGGTTCCAGCACCCCCCGCAACCCCAAAAGGGACAAGCAGTAGAAAATCGATGAATGAATGGATATCATTTATTATACATTTCTAATTGGATTATTATTGGCAACACTAAATTGGCTCTGGTGTTTGAATGTGAGTGTGAATGTTGTCTGTCTATCTGTGTTGGCCCTGTGATGAGGTGGCAACTTGTCCAGGGTGTACTGGGATAGGCTCCAGCACCGCCTGCAACCCCGAGAGGGACAAGCGGTAGAAATGGATGGATGGATAATATTTTTTAAAGCACTATATTGTAAAAAAATTGTAAAAGTAACATTAAGGAAATTATTTTCATTGGCATATCTCAACTTACATGCATGCACACACCAAGGACCATGGCACTAATTGTAAATGCAATTATACTAATAGCGAAAATGTGTTTGAAAAAAATTAAGCAGCATTGATCACAATCGTCCAGAATTAGATAAGGCTATAGATCCATATACAATTTATTTTCTTTCACACCAGGAATAATTGTTTTTATTATATGGACGAACAATAGAATGAAAACATTAAAATTTACAACAAACTGTCGATTATTCATTTAAACAGCAGAAGTTAGTATGCAAATTAAAACTTCAGGCATTTTTTGGAACAATTCAAGGATCACTATATTAGAAACACAAATAGATGTTAAAAAAGGAATGAACTTTGACCCGGAAGAATATGAACTAAATTATATAAATAAAAACAACAAGAACAGAGGGGCAGTAGCTGTGTACATGATGAAGAACTTGAACTACAAAGTGGTAAAAAACATGTAATTAGCTATGGATAATATCTTGGGATGTCTAGGCCCAGGCCACGCAGATTCTCAGGACACAGCGCCACACTTATTGTTAATATTTGTACGATCTTGACAATAACACCACAAGTGGTCTGCTAATTTCCGACATCAGTGATCAAATGCCAGTTTTCATAATCTATAACAGAAACTACAAGTAGGGGAATATTGATGATAAAAAGACATTTTGAATAATATGCACCGAAAAAAGTATGACAGCTTTCAAGAATGATCTGAGAGATCAAAGTTGGAACAATGTAGACAGTGAAAATGATGTATATCAATCAATCAATCAATCAATGTTTACTTATACAGCCCTAAATCACTAGTGTCTCAAAGGGCTGCACAAACCACAACACAAACCACTACAACATCCTCGGAAGGCCCACATAAGGGCAAGGAAAACTCACACCCAGTGGGACGTCGGTGACAATGATGACTATGAGAACCTTGGAGAGGACGAAAGCAATGGATGTCGAGCGGGTCTAACATGATATGCATATGGTATTTTTTTTTCTTTACTTTTCGTGATGCTTTATGACTAACATTGTCTATTAAAACAACTTAGTAAGAAGCAAGAAATGAATAAATTAAAAAGATGGTTTGACAAAAACAGATTATCTTTGAATCTCTGTAAAACTAAAATAATGCTATTCGGTAACAGTAGAAGAGAAAGTCAAACATATACAAATAAACAGAGTAAATATTGAAAGGGTAAAATAAAACACATTTTGGGTCCATATAGTGATAAAACGAACTGAAAACCTCATGTAAAAAATATAGAACATAAAGTAACAAGAGACACATCACTAATAAATAAAGCGAAATATGTTCTGGACCAAAAATCACTCCATATTCTCTACTGCTTGCCAGAGTTATCATATCTGAATTAAATATGGGGAAATAACTACATATCTGCGCTTCATTCACTAATAGTGTTACAAAAAGATCAATCAATCAATCAATCAAAGTTTACTTATATAGCCCTTAATCACACATATCTCAAGGGGCTGCACAAGTCTTAACGACATCCTTGGCTCAGATCAATTAGAATAATCCATTTAATCCGAGAACATACAAACCCTTTATGTATTGAAACACAAATATTACAACTCAACGACTTGGTGCATTTGCAAACAGCTAAAAAGGCGGTGTAGCTCGGTTGGAAGAGTGGCCGTGCCAGCAACTTGAGGGTTGCAGGTTCGATCCCCGCTTACGCCATCCTAGCTACTGCTGTTGTGTCCTTGGGCAAGACACTTTACCCACCTGCTCCCAGTGCCACCCACACTGGTTTAAATGTAACTTAGATATTGGGTTCACTATGTAAAGCGCTTTGAGTCACTAGAGAAAAAAGCGCTATATAAATATAATTCCCTTCACTTCACTAAAATGATGTACAAAGCAAACTATAACCTGCTACCCAAGAATGTACAACAATTCTTCTCAACAAAAGCGGAGAAATATAACCTGAGAGGAAACTGTAATTTAAAACATTTCTATGCACGTACAACACTTAGAGCTTTAGCATATCAGTATGAGGAATTAAATTATGGAATAAATCATAATGAATCAAACAAAGCACTATGATTTAGTTTAAAAGACTGTTCAAACTACAGTACAAAGAAGAATTATGATAAACATCTTGAACTTAAAAAAAAAAAAAAAAATCTCATTCATATTTGAGGTGAACCATAAATTACTTAACTATTTATTTATGAGAACTTTAATTATTGTATATATGTTTTTATGTCTAATATTTCTTTACGTATCTAATATTTTTTACTTATGGTGCAGTTATTTATTTATGTATTCACTGTTCTGTTACAAACAGAACAAAGAAAGGTGTTACCACTGCTATGATATTAAAAGGGGTAGGATTAAATAAACTCTGCTTTTTCCTACTCCTTCTCGGACGTGCTGTAATGAAACAACTGGAAACATGTTGAGTTGAGTTGAGTTGAGTTTGAGTTTATTTGGAACATTCAAGCATACAACATGATACATCACAATTTCCAGTTTCTCTGTTCAACATGTTCGAAAAGGAGTAGGAAGAAGCAGAGCTTATTTAATTTTAACCTTTTCCTTTAAATAGCAGTTGCTAAAACTATTGTCCACTTCCTGTTCTCAATTTATTCACAATATACTCCAAAGGTCAGGTCTCAACCTTTTCAGTGATGTACCCCCTGTGAACATTTTTTTAATTCAAGTACCCCCTAATCAGAGCAAAGCATTTTTGGCTGGAAAAAAAAGATAAGGAAGTAAAATACAACAGTATGTCATCAGTTTCTGATTTATTAAATTGTATAACAGTGCAAAATATTGCTCATTTGTAGTGTTTTTTCTTGAACAATTTGGAAAAAAATATATAAAAATAACTAAAAACTTGTTAAAAATTAACAAGTGATTCAATTATAAATAAAGATTTCTACACATAGAAGTAACCATCAACTTAAAGTGCCCTCTTTGGGGATTGTAATAGAGATCCATCTGGATTCATGAACTTCATTCTAAACATTTCTTCACAAAAAAAACATCAATATTTATGGAACATGTCCACAAAAAATCTAGCTGTCAACACTGAATATTGCATTGTTGCATTTCTTTTCACAGTTTATGAACTTACATTCATATTTTGTTGAAGTATTATTCAATAAATATATTTATAAAGGATTTTTGAATTGTTGCTATATTTAGAATATTTAAAAAAAATCTCACGTACCCCTTGGCATACCTTCAAGTACCCCCAGAGGTACGCGTACCCCCATTTGAGAACCACTGCCATAGATAATAACAAAAAAAAAAGTATAAATAATAATTGCTGAAGTAAGTTATATTTCATTTGGTGAGATGAGTAAGATTGTCATGCATTACATTGTAATTGTATTTTATACATATTTGAAATAAACTTAAACTAAATAACTAAATACTGAAACTGTAGTTTTGAAAGAAGAGGTGTCAAATGCAAAGACTGAAGGCCTCACAAATTTAAGAATAACAACCAAATGCATCGGCTATTGTGTATTATTGTCATCATTGGGCAATAATACATTTATATTCATATTTTTTTTACTGTTAAAGCATTCGATGGGCCGCCATAACTGCCATGTTGCCCTAAATAAACTGAAATAAATGACACCCCTGTTTTAGAGATTGTGTATTAAAGCTAATTGTGCCAATAGCAAAGTGAAGAAATAACACTAAGTGTGAAATGACTGCGAGTGTAAGTACTGTAATATTTTTTAATAGTTTCCTGGTAGTTTTACATATTCCGAGGCGATCTGCGCCGGGAGAGCTAAAAGGTTTCACCCAGGCATAAAGCAGTGGCCAGAGAGGTCTGCAGACAGCGGAGGAAAAGAGCGATACAGAAAACAATCTTTGACTTGTTTCTGGTCTACCTCTTGTGTCACGACCTGACCCCCTTCATCGATCTCCTCTCTGCACACCCGGTGTGTGTGTGCGTGTGTGTGTGTGTGTGTGTGTGTGTGTGTGTGTGTGTGTGTATGTTCTTTCCTGACAACACATTTTCTCCTAACCTCTCGGGTGTTATTTTGTGTTAATTATGATGTTGCAATACAGCAGAGAAGTTGTACTCTTGAGCTAGAATATGATTAACCGTAACTGCAGAGAGCACGGAGAATGAGCGGTTTGGGCGACTTCTGATAAAAATAACTAAGTCACAGGACAGGGAACAGAACTGGGAGCTTCTTCTTTTGCCTCCGGCCTGCTCAGCCACCAACGTGACGGAGGGAGTGAGGGGAGACGGGGGGGACAAGCTTTGAGGATGAATCTGGATGAAGGACTAGATATGGCATGAGAGTAAAGGAGGGTAAGAAACAAGGTGTTTGAAGCTCCTGTCATTTTTCAAGTGGTAACAGAAGAGAGGTAGAATATCATAGCTCTCAATATTGTCAAGATAGTGGTTGTGTTTATTTCAAACATACTTAACAACCAGGGGAGAATCAAGGAGTTGCCTTAATATGACAAAAATATGTTTAAAACGACACCCTAAATATTGCTCTTAAAATTACAATGTCATTACAATGTCAATTTCAGGATCAACCTATAATTTGCCACGCAGCATAAACGCATAAAAACTGTAATAAAAAAGTTACATGTCGTTTTTTCCCTTTACTTTTACACCATCAAATAATTAAAAAAACATCATACCTGACCATAAGTTACTTTTTTGTAATACATAATCCAATGGGAAAACCACACAATATGCAATATTTTCCCACAAAATTACAGTGAAACCTTAATTTACGAACCCCTCAATGTACAAACTTTTCAATTTACAAGCCAAAAACCGAATATAAAATGCTTCAGAGATAGGGTGAGAAGCTCTGCCATCCGGGAGGAACTCAAAGTAAAGCCGCTGCTCCTTCACATCGAGAGGAGCCAGATGAGGTGGTTCGGGCATCTGGTCAGGATGCCACCCGAACGCCTCCCTAGGGAGGTGTTTAGGGCACGTCCAACCGGTAGGAGGCCACGGGGAAGACCCAGGACACGTTGGGAAGACTATGTCTCCCGGCTGGCCTGGGAACGCCTCGGGATCCCCCGGGAAGAGCTAGACGAATTGGCTGGGGAAAGGGAAGTCTGGGTTTCCCTGCTTAGGTTGTTGCCCCCGCGACCCGACCTCGGATAAGCGGAAGAAGATGGATGGATGGATGGATGGATGGAAAATGCTTCAGTGTAAGAATCTTGTCTTAGCCATCTATTGTGCCTCGCAGAGCAGCCATTTTGTGACCGACAGCACATCCATTGAGGGTGGGCTGATTGATCTCCAGCCCTCATTCAGTCAGCGCTTGTGTGTCATTTGTGTGCTTTTTAACTGTTGTTCTTTATTTTTTGCCTTTTACAGCAATTTGTGTCATGTTATGTAGTCACGTTTTGTTTAGTTATGTTCTGTTTGGTTTTTGGACTCTTTGTGCACTCTTGTTTGTCACCATGACGACCAATTAATTCATCTGATTCATTTTGACTCACGCACCTGATTTGTTTAGGACTCACGCACCTGTGTTAATCATGTCACCATTATTTAAGCCTGTAGTTGCCAGGTAGTCGGCCTGGCAACATCACTCTTGATACCCCTGACATTATCCATGCTCGTTTTTTTACGTCACAGTAAGTGTTTTTGTTTCCATGTCCACAGTTTAGTGGTTTTTTTTAGTTCATGTTTCATGTCCTAAGTTTTTTTTGCCTCTGCCATGTGCGAGCCTTTTGTTTGGCACTTTTTGAGTGATTAATTAAATTATGTCACTACCTTCACGTTGTGTTCAGTCAAGTCGATTTGCACCCCGGGAGAACATTCATCGTAGCGAGCTGCGAAATCCTCGCAGTAAGCTGCTCCAAAATCCAAGTCGTGACAATTTGCTAGTTTTAATAGCCAAATTTGCTCGCTCTCGTAGCCCTGCATGAGTCCAAAGAAAACAATGGACAAACGTTGTGTATTTTGAAACATTCAGGAAGTATTGCAAAGCAGATTAACCAACAAGGTAAAGGGATTTTGCATTCCTCAGCAAACCAGATGTTAAAATTAAGGAATTTTTAATTTTTTTTTCAAACTGTGGGTGCACCACAGGGCTAGTGACAATGTGTGTGTCTGTCTGCAGGGCGGCTGCTAATCAGGACAGTTCAGTGAGTTGTTGTTGTGTTGACTTTTTCATGAAATAAAACATTGATCTATCACCCCCTTGCCCCTTGTTTGTTTGATATACTGTACATATACTGTACTATATAGCGTTTCATGTTGTGTACAAACTTTTTTTTAAATATGGACTTTTGTCAAGGCTGGAATCCTTTATTCATATTTACATTGTTTCTTATGGAGAAATTTGACTTAATACACAAACATTTCTATTTACCAACCCTATTAAAGAATAAAATAGCCTCGTGGATTGTGGATGTCCATGTAAAATTGATAATAAAAACACATCCTGGCCAAGTTTTATACACACATATATACAGTTATATTAAGAATCAAAACAGTCAAATAAGCACAATATACGTGTTTGGCCCTCCAAGGGGTCTCAACGGGTAAGGGCCACCATACTTCTTGGTTGAAGCACATGCAGATATTTGAAGTTTCTCAACTATTTTTTTGCTTTCTGTGGTGTGTGTTTTTGGATATTATTGCAACGTGGACACTGGGATTGGACTCACCACAACTTTGGGGGAATGTACCAAACAACTTTATGTACAACCACATGGTTGATAACTGACATGACATTGGCTCACAGTGCACCACTTACAGTGGGGCAAAAAAGTATTTAGTCAGCCACAGATTGTGCAAGTTCTCCCACTTAAAATGATGACAGAGGTCTGTAATTTCCATCATAGGTACACTTCAACTGTGAGAGACAGAATATAAAAATAAAAAAATCCAGGAATTCACATTGTAGCAATTTTAAAGAATACCAAAAAGTTCTATTTTGGTTTCATCTGACCACATGACATTCTCCCAATCCTCTGCTGTATCATCCATGAATCCATTTTGGTATAAACTCAACTCGTCGTGTTTGGAGGAAGAAGAATACCGAGTTGCATCCCAAGAACACCATAACTACTGTGAAGCATGGGGGTGGAAACATCATGCTTTGGGGCTGTTTTTCTGCTAAGGGGGACAGGACGATTGATCCGTGTTAAGGAAAGAATGAATGGGGCCATGTATTGTGATATTTTGAGCCAAAACCTCCTTCCATCAGTGAGAGCTTGGTTGACCAAATACTTATTTTCCACCAAAATCTACAAATAAATTATTTACAATTCCTACAATGTGAATTCCTGGAATTTTTTTTCACATTCTGTCACTCACAATTGAAGTGTACCTATGATGAAAATTACAGACCTCTGTCATGATTTTAAGTGGGAGAACTTGCACAATCGGCTGACTAAATACTTTTTTGCCCAACTGTATAGACACAGGTGGCTGAATATCTTGGTTTTTGGCCAACTATTAATATGTGAGAAGTAAGATTAGGGATGGCTACTGCTCACATTTAAACCGATACAGTACCAATTCCTGGTACCTGGGAATCGGTACCGGTACTTCCATCCATCCATTTTCTACTGCTTGTCCCTTTCAGGGTCGCGGGGGGTGCTGGAGCCTATCTCAGCTGCATGTACCAGTACTTAACGGTACCAATTTTTGTTACTTTTGTGGGTGTTAATAAATATTAGTGTCTTTGATAATGTAAAATCAACATTTTTATTGCAACATATAAAAATGAGCTGATTAGATAACTTTAGTTTGGTGGTTACATCTTGTTATCACATGTCTGAATCTCATTTGCAGGTGATACCAAGTTTCATTTACAGTTGCAAATCCAATAAGTTATGGAAGTAGTGTGTAGTTTATAGTGTGTTTTGTTTTTTTTGTGCCCTAAAAAGTGTTATTACTGTAAGTATTAACACTTTGTTAACACTGTAAGTATTAACACTTACTACACACCCACTTTTTGATTGTAACGTGCATCCAAAGAGGTTCATTAGGTCTTCAAAAACTTATGCAATTTTGTTATTCCCATAGCCAGATCTGTGTTTATTTCCGTACCTGACCGTTTCGGCCACAACTGTTGCAAAAGTTGTGGCCAAAACGGTCAAGTACGGAAATAAACACAGGTCTGGCTATGAGAATAACAAAATTGCGTGCATCTTAGTTGTAGTTTTCTTTAACAAATTTGGGAGTGTTGAAATTCCCATGTAAAATCTCTAATGCTAATCAATGGCATCTCAATAGCAAAGCCGATGTATATTAGCATCAAGCTAGTGAATTTTTGGAAAAGGGGACCCCTACTTAACTTATGTTTGAGTGTTTTTTGAGCCAATTTCTTTGTCGACATTGAAAATTGCAACATGACCATGGGTAGTTTGGCTGAGTCCGCTCTCAGTGCTGCTGGAGGGATCACCAAGTGGCCAAAGTACATAGAGCCAGCCAAGTCGGCAACATCATGTGCAACACAGGTACCGAAATATGGTAACGATGGATTTTACGTGAATCAGTGCCTGGTAGGACCGGCAGGATTTGGTTGGTGGCAAAAAAGTACAGAATTCGGTAGCCATCCCTAAATAAGATGAATTATAGCAATGCATTTGTGTAGCTTTAACCTGCAGCGTGTCATCAAAATGTAACTACTTGAAATACTTGCACATTCATGATGTGATTATTATGACTATAAGAAGCAGACAATGTTGAACAATAATAGTAAAAGTCGTGTTTGAGTGCTAACTTGCAGCTGGAGCTAAGCATCTCTGGGCTCCGCCTCTTGCATGGACGTTAAAGCTATTATTTTCCTCTCTCTGTCAAGTGACCATGGCGCCATATGCCCTCCATGCTGCTTAACAACCTCATCACTGCAGTCCGCAAAGAACCATAAAAAAATAGGCGGCCCCAGATAACGCCTGATGGCCATCAGAAGGGGCTAATTAACCAACAGGCTTACCCAATGATACCCCTATCTGTGTGTGTGTGTGTGTGTGTGCCCCCCCCCCCCCCCTTGGACACTCCTTCTTGCACGCTGACATTGCGTCCTATTATCATTCACAGACTCGGTAAGCAGTAAAGCCTGTTGACCATCGGGTGGTGGCTGAAGAAGAGAGATGGGGCTGGGGACAATTAAAAGTTCCCCACGTCTCATGGCCCCCGGGGGTTAAAAGGAGGGGAGGAGCCGGGGGTTGGAAGGTCTGACACAAGGATGCTCAGTACTTGTGATGTACTGCCCTTTCAGTTTGTTGAGGCAACACAACAGACCTCTGATTCAGACGTCCCACTAAAAAAAAAAAAAAAAGCATCCAGGATGCTTGTTGCACAAATTAATGCCAACTGGTGCTTGGGAGTAATCCAACATTTAGTTAGAATGATGAGAGTTTTGTGGCATATACAAACAAAAACAGCTCTGTAATAGACCTACTATTTTATTTTTTTATCCCTTTGGATTGCTTAACAATAAAGTCAGTTTTTCTGTAATACTTTGCTGCCTTTGGATTGCTTGACGATTGAGTAATTATTTTAGAATATGATTATATATATATACACACATATATATATATATATATATATATATATATATATATATATATAAATATATATAAATACATATATATATATATATATATATATATATATATATATATATACATATATATATATATATATATATATATATAAGCTAATGTAGCTTATGTTGATAAAACTAAATTGCATATTGTTATGCACCCACTGCTGTTTTGAAATGGTAAAATATCAATTTGCTATTGTTTTGAAACATTTTTAGATTTCATTTATTGAACAAAAAAAAAATACTATTACTCTACTCCTACTATACTACAAAATAAACACAATAATTTTAAATTCAATGTGACTGCAGATGTTATCCATCCATCCATCCATTTTCTACCGCTTATTCCCTTTTGGAGTCGCGGGGGGCGCTGGTGCCTATCTCAGCTACAATCTGGCGGAAGGCGGGGGACACCCTGGACATATCGCATCTCCAGATGTCAGGATAAGGTAAATGACATCTGTAACCTGCCAAACCTACAATTATCTTAGATTAGTCTTAGATGACTATATAGGGTTTTCCCAATACCAATATTGTTGGTACCGGTACTTAAATGTGTTTCTATTCTTTTTCAAATAAATGGGATTACAAAAAATGTCATTATGTACATACATATATATATATATATATATATATATATATATATATATATATATATATATATATATATATACAGTGACGTGTGGTGAACTAAATACCAGGTGAGGCATATATATATATATATCTATATATATATCTATATATATCTATATATATATAGATATATATATATCTATATATATATATATATATATATATATATAGATATATATATATCTATATATATATATATATATATATATATAGATATATATATATATAGACTAATACATTAATGTACCGTTTCATACAATTGTGGCTGCAGAAGAACACAGATTCAAATATGTTTAAAATTCGTCCATAATTTTGTAGCATATCCAACTAAAACTGGTTCAAAACCCGATAATAGTTTCAAATCCGTTAAAGATGAAGTGGTTTTCAAATATGTTACTAATTTGATTAATTTGGTTAAACTCTGCTAGATATGTGAGAATAACAGAATAACAGAATCAACATTACGTTTAAAATCCAACCCTAGATATTTGAATGAGCAAAGTAGTAGCTTATCTAACATAAAAAAATATTTAATTAAATAAAACAAAAAATAAATAACAATTATTTTTTTATGAAAAATCTCAGTATTTAGTAGTATATCCACCAAAAAGGCAGTGTAATTAGTAGAAAGTCTACTATTTTTGCTTACAGTTTGAAAAATACTGTAGTCACTTGTCAAGATTAATTTTGGGTGTCACTTTTTAACAGCTGGTTATTTATCAGTGTCCATTTTAGGAAGATATTTCCAGTGCATAAAGCGAGGGCTGAAGCCACATAGAGAGAAAGAGAAAGGGAGACCGCACCTCTTCTCCAATCGATCAGCTGATTAACCCTCATTACCGATTGGCTGTGAGCTGATTGCATCCCATCGCCAAGAAATCAAGTTGTAGCCTGCGGGCTTCTGTGTGCTTGTGTGGCTATATATGATGGGGGCTGTCACAGTTCACTCGATTATTGGGCGCCGGGCGAGGACGGGGACGGAGGGCGATGGGGATGGGGATGGGTTTGTGGGGGGGTGGTTTGACCGTTGCCACACACACTATCCAGGGTCAAAGAGGTGAAAATACAGCCAAAAATCATATCGCAGGGGATTTCTTTTAAAGCAATCTCCATTGGCCATTCTTTCCTGTTCCGCTCCTTCCCCGCCTCCTTTTTTTTGGTGGCGGATTTAAGCTGGGTCAAGCAGAAACGCTAGCCCAGTTTCCGCTGCTATGGCCGATAAGGCATTGTACCTTGGCTCAGTAAACAATGGGATGCCATCTGTCCATTAGTGAGAGCACAGCATGAGGAAAGAGAGAGAGAGAGAGAGAGAGAGAGAGAGAGAGAGAGAGAGAGAGAGGGAGAGAGAGAGGGAGAGAGAGAGAAAGCAGCCATTAGTGGTCCGATGTGTGCAACTTGAAACACATGAATGAGAGCGAGAGGTCACACAAGTTGCTGCGGCACAAGGGGGGATGAGAAACAGGGAGGCAGTCCATTTCTCTCCTTAATCCAGGGACAAAAAGTACATTTGTGCATCCACATTTTTACTGTGGCAACCTTTCTTGTGTGAGAACTCACTTATTCTAGCAAAGAGGTGAACAGAGAGACTGCCTGGGGGCAACACATGCATCCCCCCGGCTATGACCCCCCAACAGCCCCTTTGCTCCCAACCATAATAACCCCCAGAGGACAAACTCGATGATGATACTGAAACCCAAACATCAACCATTCCAACAATACTACCATAAAACAATTACACTGTAGCCTCAAGAGAAAATCTCACACTCGCCAAGGCAGCATTATTCTGACTAATACAACACTGTAATGGAAACAAGAGTTCAGAACATTCATGTATAGTTTCTCTCGCCTGTTTTTATCAATACTGATATTAGTAGCTACAAACCCTGTTTCCCTATGAGTTGGGAAATGGTGTTAGATGTAAGTATAAATGAAATACAATGATTTGCAAATCATTTTCAACCCATATTCAGTTGAATGCACTACAAAGACAAGATATTTGATGTTCAAACTCATAAACGTTTTGTTTTTTTGCAAATAATAATTAACTTACAATTTTATGGCTGCAACACATGGCAAAGTAGTTGGGAAAGGGCATGTTCAGCCCTGTGTTACATCAACTTTTCTTTTAACAACACTCAATAAACGTTTGGGAACTGAGGAAACTAATTGTTGAAGCTTTAAAAGTGGAATT
Organism: Nerophis ophidion; assembly: GCF_033978795.1. Lineage (NCBI taxonomy): Eukaryota > Metazoa > Chordata > Actinopteri > Syngnathiformes > Syngnathidae > Nerophis > Nerophis ophidion. Next base: position 26,278,196 of record NC_084625.1, on the reverse strand, counting down.
CTTTCCCATTCTTGTTTTATGTAGAGCTTCAGTCGTTCAACAGTCCGGGGTCTTCGCTGTCGTATTTTACGCTTCATAATGCGCCACACATTTTTTCTGGGAGACAGGTCTGGACTGCAGGCGGGCCAGGAAAGTTCCCGCACTCTTTTACTACGAAGCCACACTGTTGTAACACGTGGCTTGGCATTGTCTTGCTGAAAAAAGCAGGGGCGTTCATGATAACGTTGCCTGGATGACAACATATGTTGCTCCAAAACCTGTATGGACCTTTCAGCATTAATGGTGCCTCCACAGATGTGTAAGTTACCCATGCCTTGGGCACTAATACACCCCCATACCATCACAGATGCTGGCTTTTGAATTTTGCGCCTATAACAATCCGGATGGTTATTTTCCTCTTTGTTCCGGAGGACACCACGTACACAGTTTCCAAACATAATTTGAAATGTGGACTCGTCAGACCACGGGACACTTTTCCACTTTGCATCAGTCCATCTTAGATGAGCTCAGGCCCAGCCAAGCCAGCGGCGTTCCTTGATGTTGTTGATAAATGGGTTTGGTTTCGCATAGTAGAGTTTTAACTTGCACTTACAGATGTAGCGACCAACTGTAGTTACTGACAGTGGTTTTATGAAGTGTTCCTGAGCCCATGTGGTGGTATCCTTTACACACCGGTGTCGGTTTTTGATGCAGTACCGTCTAAGGGATCAAAGGTCTGTAATATCATAGTTTACGTGCAGTAATTTCTCCAGATTCTCTGAACTTTTTGATGATTTTACGGACCGTAGATGGTAAAATCCCTAAATTCCTTGCAATAGCTCGTTGAGAAATGTTGTTCTAAAACTGGTAGACAATTTGCTTATAAATTGGTGACCCTCGCCCCATCCTTGTTTGTGAATTACTTAGCATTTCATGGAAGCTGCTTTTATACCCAATCATGGCACTCACCTGTTCCCAATTAGCCTGAACATCTGTGGGATGTTCCAAATAAGTGTTTGATGAGCATTCCTCAACTTTATTAGTATTTATTGCCACCTTTCCCAACTTCTTTGTCACGTGTTGCTGACATCAAATTCTAAAGTTAGTGATTATTTGCAAAAAAATTATGTTTATCAGTTTGAACATCAAATATGTAGCATATTCAACTGAATATTGGTTGAAAAGGATTTGCAAATCATTGTATTCCGTTTATATTTACAACTAACACAATTTCCCAACTCATATGGAAACGGGGTTTGTAGAATGAGAATGTAGGAAATACATCCATTTCTGCTCAGAGAAGTTTGGAGCACCAAAGACCACAATTGAAGTTAGTTTTAAGTACATTAAACAATTCAGTTATGTACGTTCTTAAATACATTAATATAATTATAAAATGACAATTATGTTGTTTAACACATGTTCACTTTTGCACGTGTTGTTATGCTGTTAAAATGGTCATGACCAAATGTGTTTACCGTGCAATATATTTTTTGGGGTACTTACCTACTTACTTTCTTCCTGTATAAACTTTGTTCACATATTCAAGATGGCGGCGCCCGGACGGGCTGCGCTCTCGAGGAGCTCCTGCTAAAGATGGAACATTTGGCAGAAGTACCGGACAATTCCACAAACTTTATGGCTGGCTCACATCGTGGTCACTCCGTGATCACGTACGACCGCCAGACACTTCTGGATGTGGACACATCGGGCCGTTTTGGACCGATAGACACTTGCGTGCTAGACGTGCTAACTAGCATGGGAATACATCGGCGGCTACATCCAGCGGCCTGTGAAGCAGCGGAGTCTAGTAGCAGCGGGGGCCGTCTACGGAGCAGACGCCAGCGGTGTGATCGGAAACGCGGATGCCGAGCGGGGCTAAAAACAAAGCAGAAGGCTAATCCCCACAGAACACCACTTTCCTCCATCCCGAAGACGGATTTAGATGGAAAATGCGAGACTACTGGTCTGGGTAAGGAGTCAGTTAAATTAGAACAAGTTTTTTCTGCTTTGAGTGTTTCAGAGTTGGACATGTGTTTTACTGAGGTGGCTAACTATGATGCGTGCAGTTTATCAAAGCAACAAACAAACAATCGGAAAATCCCCGTTACTGAGGTGGCTAACCATGATGCGTGCAGTTTATCAAAGCAACAATCAAACAATCGGAAAATTCCTGTCGTATCAATTCCTAGATATGGTCGTAACTATACTAAATGCACTGGGCATAATAAACACAACATTATTAATATTGCTACTACGGATAATTTGATCAAAAACTCCCTAAAACAGTCCACTACCTATAATATAGGTTTTTTAAACATAAGATCATTGTCTCCTAAAACGTTGTTAGTTAATGATATTATCAGAGACAACAATCTTAACGTCATCGGTCTCAGCGAAACCTGGCTTAAACCAAACGACTTTTTTGCGCTAAATGAGGCATGTCCTCCTAACTTTACACATGCGCATATTGCCCGTCCGCTCAAAAGGGGTGGGGGAGTTGCACTAATATACAACGAAAACTTTAACCTTAGTCCTAACATAAATAATAAATATAAATCGTTTGAGGTGCTTACTATGAGGTCTGTCACACCGCTGCCTCTACACCTGGCTGTTATCTACCGCCCCCCAGGGCCCTATTCGGACTTTATTAATGAATTCTCAGAGTTCGTTGCTGATCTAGTGACACACGCCGATAATATAATCATAATGGGGGACTTTAATATCCATATGAATACCCCATCGGACCCACCGTGCGTAGCGCTCCAGACTGTAATTGATAGCTGTGGTCTCACACAAATAATAAATGAACCCACGCATCGCAACGGTAATACGATAGACCTAGTGCTTGTCAGGGGCATCACCGTTTCCAAAGTTACGATACTCCCGTATACTAAAGTATTGTCTGATCATTACCTTATAAAATTCGAGGTTCAGACGCATGTTCGTTAAACTAATAATAATAATAACTGCTATAGCAGCCGCAACATTAATACAGCCACAACGACAACTCTTGCTGACCTACTGCCCTCGGTAATGGCACCATTCCCAAAGTATGTGGGCTCTATTGATAACCTCACTAACAACTTTAACGACGCCCTGCGCGAAACCATTGATAACATAGCACCGCTAAAGTTAAAAAAGGCTCCAAAAAAGCGCACCCCGTGGTTTACAGAAGAAACTAGAGCTCAGAAATTATTATGTAGAAAGCTGGAACGCAAATGGCGCACGACTAAACTTGAGGTGCACCATCAAGCATGGAGTGATGGTTTAATAACTTATAAACGCATGCTTACCTTAGCTAAAGCTAAATATTACTCAAATCTCATCCACCGTAATAAAAACGATCCTAAATTTTTGTTTAGTACGGTAGCATCGCTAACCCAACAAGGGACTCCTTCCAGTAGCTCAACCCACTCAGCTGATGACTTTATGCAATTCTTTAGTAAGAAAATTGAAGTCATTAGAAAGGAGATTAAATACAATGCGTCCCAGCTACAACGGGGTTCTATTAACACTGACACGATTGTATATACGGCGGATACTGCCCTCCAAAATACTTTCTCTCGTTTTGAGGAAATAACATTAGAGGAATTGTTACAACGTGTAAATGGAATAAAACAGACAACATGTTTACTTGACCCTCTTCCTGGGAAACTGATCAAGGAGCTCTTTGTATTATTAGGTCCATCAGTGCTAAATATTATAAACTTATCACTCTCCTCGGGCACTGTTCCCCTAGCATTCAAAAAAGCGGTTATTCATCCTCTTCTTAAAAGACCTAACCTCGATCCTGACCTCATGGTAAATTACCGACCGGTGTCTCACCTTCCCTTTATTTCAAAAATCCTTGAAAAAACTGTTGCGGAGCAGTTAAATGAACACTTAGCGTCTAACAATCTATGTGAAACCTTTCAATCCGGTTTCAGGGCAAATCACTCCACGGAGACAGCCCTCGCAAAAATGACTAATGATCTATTGCTAACGATGGATTCTGATGCGTCATCTATGTTGCTGCTCCTCGATCTTAGCGCTGCTTTCGATACCGTCGATCATAATATTTTATTAGAACGTATCAAAACACGAATTGGTATGTCAGACTTAGCCCTGTCTTGGTTTAACTCTTATCTTACTGATAGGATGCAGTGTGTCTCCCATAACAATGTGACCTCGGACTACGTTAAGGTAACGTGTGGAGTTCCCCAGGGTTCGGTCCTTGGCCCTGCACTCTTCAGCATCTACATGCTGCCGCTAGGTGACATCATACGCAAATACGGTATTAGCTTTCACTGTTATACTGATGACACCCAACTCTACATGCCCCTAAAGCTGACCAACACGCCGGATTGTAGTCAGCTGGAGGCGTGTCTTAATGAAATTAAACAATGGATGTCCGCTAACTTTTTGCAACTCAACGCCAAAAAAACGGAAATGCTGATTATCGGTCCTGCTAGACACCGAACTCTATTTAATAATACAACTCTAACATTTGACAACCAAACAATTAAACAAGGCGACACGGTAAAGAATCTGGGTGTTATCTTCGACCCAACTCTCTCCTTTGAGGCACACATTAAAAGCGTTACTAAAACGGCCTTCTTTCATCTCCGTAATATCGCTAAAATTCGCTCCATTCTGTCCACTAAAGACGCTGAGATCATTATCCATGCGTTTGTTACGTCTCGCCTCGACTACTGTAACGTATTATTTTCGGGTCTCCCCATGTCTAGCATTAAAAGATTACAGTTGGTACAAAATGCGGCTGCTAGACTTTTGACAAGAACAAGAAAGTTTGATCACATTACGCCTGTACTGGCTCACCTGCACTGGCTTCCTGTGCACTTAAGATGTGACTTCAAGGTTTTACTACTTACGTATAAAATATTACACGGTCTAGCTCCATCTTATCTTGCCGATTGTATTGTACCATATGTCCCGGCAAGAAATCTGCGTTCAAAGGACTCCGGCTTATTAGTGATTCCCAAAGCCCAAAAAAAGTCTGCGGGCTATAGAGCATTTTCCGTTCGGGCTCCAGTACTCTGGAATGCCCTCCCGGTAACAGTTCGCAATGCCACCTCAGTAGAAGCATTTAAGTCTCACCTTAAAACTCATTTGTATACTCTAGCCTTTAAATAGACTCCCTTTTTAGACCAGTTGATCTGCCGTTTCTTTTCTTCTATGTCCCACTCTCCCGTGTGGAGGGGGTCCGGTCCGATCCGGTGGCCATGTACTGCTCGCCTGTGTATCGGCTGGGGACATCTCTGCGCTGCTGGTCCGCCTACGCTTGGGATGGTTTCCTGCTGGCTCCGCTGTGAACGGGACTCTCGCTGCTGTGTCTTGGATCCTCTTTGGACTGGACTCTCGCGACTGTGTTGTATCCATTGTGGATTGAACTTTCACAGTATCATGTTAGATCCGCTCGACATCCATTGCTTTCCTCCTCTCTAAGGTTCTCATAGTCATCATTGTCACCGACGTCCCACTGGGTCATTATTGTCACCAATGTCCCACTGGGTGTGAGTTTTCCTACCGAGGATGTCGTGGTGGTTTGTGCAGCCCTTTGAGACACTAGTGATTTAGGGCTATATAAGTAAACATTGATTGATTGATTGATTGATATTGCAAACATTTAGCAATATTGAAACTTCTCTTTTGTGACACAATAATGCACAATTTTGGACTGCAATCAAAGAGGACATCAGCATATTTTGCATGCATTTTCTTTGACTTTTCTTAATGACACAGATTAAGAACAAGTGAAGAAGACAAACAGTATGTATATATATATATATATATATATATATATATATATATATATATATATATATATATATATATATATATATATATATATATATATATATATTAGGGCTCTGAATCGTTGGGTGTCCCACGATTCGATTGAATATCGATTCTTGTGGTCACGATTCGATAACATATAGATTTTTTCGATTTGATTCGATTCGATTCTCGATTCAAAAACGATATTTTTCCGATTCAAAAGGATTCTGTATTCATTCAATACATAGGATTTTAGCAGGATCAACCCCAGTCTGCTGACATGCAAGCAGAGTATTAGATTTAAAAAAAAAAAGAAGCTTTTATAATTGTAAAGGACAATGTTTTATCAACTAATTGCAATAATGTAAATTTGTTTTAACTATTAAACGAACCAAAAACATGACTTATTTTATCTTTGTGAAACATTGGACACAGTGTGTTGTCAAGCTGCGATGCAAGTGTAAGCCACTGTGACACTATTGCTCTTTTTATTATTTTTATAAATGTCTAATGATAATGTCAGTGAGGGATTTTTAATCACTGCTATGCTGAAATTATAACTAATATTGATACTGTTGTTGATTATATTCATTTTTGTTTCATTACTTTTGGTTTGTTCTGTGTCGTGTTTGTGTCTCCTCTCAATTGCTCTGTTTATTGCAGTTCTGAGTGTTGCTGGGTCAGGTTTGGTTTTGGATTTGGATTGCATTGTTATGGTATTGCTGTATAGTGGTTTGTTGGATTGATTTGAAAAAAAAAAAAATATTTTTAAAAAATGAGAATCGATTCTGAATCGCACAACGTATTCGAATTGATTTTTTCCCACACCCCTTATATATATATATAAACAATAAATTGGGTGATAGATAGTCAAAGTAAGGTATATCATAAGGGTTGACTGAGGTTCACTTCCTTTTACAATTGACAGTGGTTTGAAAGTAGGAAGCATACTGACATGTGTGTTTTATTTATCAACTGTTTATCAAAACTCACATTTATGCATTCACACGCAGCGGCAACATTTGGGAACCAGGATGAGGGGATAGAAGAACGGTGCATTCATAACAAATCTATTTGTGGCAGCATCGGACAAAGTAATGTTTAAGTTTCACTTTTGAATCTAATACCACATATTTATGGTGCATTCAAGGTGCATTTATGGTGCATTCCTTTTTTTTTTCTTTGTCATGAAAAAGGGACATTTTTGTCATGAAGAAGGGAGGTTTTTCTGGTTGGTGCACACCTTTGTAAGTGTATATTGTGTTTTTTATGTTGATTTAATAATAAAAAAAATAAACATTATTATTATTTTTTTTTTTAAATAAAAATGAATAAAAAATTGTTCTGCGGCCCGGTACCAATCGGGCCGCGGCCAAGTGGTTGGGGACCACTGCTTTACACTACAAAGTACAGGGAAACTGGATCTATTTATGTTTATATTTGAGTGAACAAATATCATTAAAATTCACATTCTGGCTACTTTATATTAGTTAGTTTTTTGGTTTTGTAAAAAGCAACATAAAAATTCCTGAAAAAAACGAAATTTTAAGGAAAAAAACCCACCAACTATTTTAGGGAGGTATAAGGATATTTTAAGCCGCCCTAAAATGCCCGAAGGACACCACTGGTTCGAACACTTTTATGATCATGTAGTGCACCATGGGAAGGCTGGCAATCATGTAAAACGCAGCATCTGATGATCAATGGCTTGGAGTGTATCCATGCAAGCGGAAACTGATTTACAATCATGCCATCTGGACGTGTTAAATGCCATTTTAATAAAAAGTCAAAAAGCTAAATCAGATTTTTAAATTAAAAAAAAAAAGTTAGTTTCAACAAAATTAAGTTACTAATAGTTTCTTTTTTAGTGCATGTAAACACACTGAATGTGTGTATATGGGGCGGCGACCTTAGGTTATGGACTGTGGGACCTATTCGTGAATAATATTAAAGAAAAACAAATCTTGTTTTATGAAAGAAACAGTTTGATTTGGTAACAGGTTATTCTATTGTCATTATTTCACATAAGAAGTTGTAAATGTGAGCCACCAATGTGGTAGTAAAACTAGAAGTTTCATGTAGTATTATTCAAAAGTGTCAATATCCGAGGGTCTGGTTCTTTACCCCTTCCTCTGTCTCCCCCTGTCTGCATGCTGTGTGGTTCTCTTTGTGTCTCCTCTCGCGTCTCCCACCCCGGGGAGCTCTGTGGAAGTGGTGGCGTTTTGCAGCTCTTCATCAGAGGGTACAAATGTCTTCTGCTTCAGACGCCGCGCGAGGCCTGACACTCTGGGGACGCTTGCACAGGACATGATCTTAAAGCAGGCACGTGCATGAGCATGAGGTAGGTATAGTGACAGGGGAGTGGCGTGCACATTCATATATGTGTGTGTGTGTGTGTGTGTGTGTGTGTGTGTGTGTGTGGAGTGTGTAGCCTTGAAGTGGCTATGATGGTGGTGGTAGTGGTAAGCGGCTGCCGTGCAACACATCTCACTTCCATCCCTAAGGCTAAAAAATTGTTTTTTACAAACAATGTATTTCTCAGTGGCGTCGTAACTCTCTTGTTTGCAGTGGGTAAAATGCGACAGGGCGTAAGTGCTTGTTTGAATCAGCACACATGTTGACAAGGTGGACAATTTCATGCACCCAGGAGCTTCAGAGGGCCAGTTTTGTGGTTTTAGACTAGAAAACCCTGTCATGAAGATTCCGTTTTTACTGCAAACTATTGATTATTGGCACAGTGCTTGAGTTGTATAGTTTTTTTTTTGTCATAAATTACATGTAATATATATTATGCTCCTAAAATTTAGAAAATTCACAATTTTCTTGACATATCTGTATTGGAATCATAGCATCCTGCTTGACATGATAAATAATACAAATTAGTTTAGTAATGTAATCAACCCCTACACCAGTGGGTGTAGGGGTTGCACCATTCAAAATCTTGGCTCATTTTTATACTTAGAAACCTCATCCCGAAGGCCGGATAAAACCTGTTCGCGGGCCTGATTCAGCCCGCGGGCCGTACGTTTGACATCCTTGTTCTAAAGGACTTTGATTGGCCTTGTCCACACTTCTCCACACTTATCACTTGCCAAGATTTTAAATTCTCAAAATATCCTTAGTTTTAAGGGTTATTTACTTACTTTTAGTCATCAACTAATCCTAATTATTTTCTATTATAGTTTAAAGGCCTACTGAAATGAGATTTTCTTATTTAAACGGGGATAGCAGGTCCATTTTATGTGTCATACTTGATCATTTCGCGATATTGCCATATTTTTGCTGAAAGAATTTAGTAAAGAACATCCACGATAAAGTTTGCAACTTTTGGTGCTGATAAAAAAGCCTTGCCTGTACCGGAAGTCGCAGACGATGACGTCACAAGGGTGAGGGCTCCTCACGTCCTCACATTGTTTTTAACGGGAGCCTCCAGCGGCAAGTGCTATTCGGACCGAGAAAACGACAATTTCCCCATTAATTTGAGCGAGGATGAAAGATTCGTCTGCGATGAGGTGACGACTTGTCCAGGGTGTACTCCGCCTTCCGCCCGATTGAAACTGAGATAGGCGCCAGCGCCCCCCGTGACTCCAAAAAGGGAATAAGCGGTAGAAACAGGATGGATGGATGGATAGATGGATGGATGGTTGAAAGATTTGTGGATGATGATACTGATAGCGAAGGACTAGAAAAAATAAATAAATAAATAAATAAAGTAAAAAAAAAGAAAAGAAAGGCGATTGCATTGGGACGGATTCAGATGTTTTTAGACACATTTACTAGGATAATTCTGGGAAATCCCTTATCTTTCTATTGTGTTGCTAGTGTTTTAGTGAGTTTAATAGTACCTGATAGTCGGAGGGGTTTGTCCACAGGTGTCTTGACCACAATTTTTTCACCTAAACCTGCCGGTTGACAAGTGGTCGGGATCCATGTTCGCTTGACCGCTGTGATCCATAGTAAAGCTTCACCTCCGGGGATTTTAAACAAGGAATCACCGTGTGTTTGTGTGGCTAAAGGCTAAAGCTTCCCAACTCCATTTTTGTACTTTGACTTCTCCAATATTAATTGAACAAATTGCAAAAGATTCAGCAACACAGATGTCCAAAATACTGTGTAATTATGCCGTTAAATCAGACGACATTTAGCTGTGTGTGTGTGCAGCGCTCATATTTCCTAACAGTCCGTGACGTCACGTGTCCACGTCATCATTACGCGACGTTTTCAAGACGAACCTCCCAGGAAATTTAAAATTGCAATTTAGTAAACTAAAAAGGCCGTATTGGCATGTGTTGCAATGTTAATATTTCATCATTGATATATAAACTATCAGACTGCGTGGTGGGTAGTAGTGGGTTTCAGTAGGCCTTTAAGGATGCTAGATTTAAGAGTTGCAAATTGAATAATGCAAAGTCCTACTAATTTTGAAATGTAAAAATCCTAATTTAGGATGTTTTGTCAAGTAAAATATCTATCCATACAGCGAGTTAATTTTTCTATATTTTAGTATTTTTTCCTCAAATCTCCTTTTTTTAATTTTAATTTGACAGCTCTTTTTTTTTGCAGTGTACAAACTAAATAAACCTGCCTTGCCTTGCCTTAAAAAGACAATACAGATGATTTTTTACTTCAAAATAAAATATTCTCAGTACAGTACATGCAGCATTTTTTGCAGCGAGCAGGTGTAACTTAAAACGGAGCGGTGTTTAAAATGGTGTGTTGGAGGAGACAGTGAAAGAGAAAGGCTGGGAATACAAAGGGTGGAGGAGGGCGACAGAGCGCCTCGGGGACGATGAGGAAAGGCGTGCGAAGGAGGTGGGTGGGGAGGGGACATGCATGCGAAACTTCAAAGTGCAAGCTGTCACCTACATTATTTGACCTTTGACCCCTCGCCAAACCAATCATCGCATTATTGTTCCAGTTTGTCGAAAGTCGCAGCCACTTTCAGCATTAAAAAAAATGGCACCGGCAAAGTAGATTTAGCACATCTTTCAAATTCACCCATCTTTTTTCTTTTTTTTTCTAACTCACTCAGCTTCTACTTCCTACCGGTCTATCTATCTTCTAGTCATGGTGGTAAAGAGAAGATGCCTTAAAATGATTACAGATAAATAAACGGACTCCGCAGCCTGCAGGCATGAGTTTGATGTGAAATAACATGCGAAGTCACCTGAAGAAAAACATAGTCTACATATATGGCTTCTTTCAAAAGAAAGCATTTTTTTTTTACTTTCATTATTTTTCTGTAATACATTTTTACTGTTGTTGTATTTTTTTGTATTTATTCATATATATATATTTTTTTTTAATTTTTATTTTTTTGTGTGTGGGGGGGAATAAGTGTCTGTTTTCTCAGTGCATGTGTTGTGATTTTCCTTATCAAATGAATAAATAAACATAAAAAAAAATAAGAAAGCATGAGGAAAAAGAAATGCAAGTGCAGCTCTTTTTATTTTGCGTGAAATGGACACAATGACAGTAAAATTGTGCACAATTAACAAAACCCCTCCGTAACGACAATAGGCCACTTTTCATTCTGGTGAATATGCTAATGTATCATAATAACATTGATAAAGACATGCATGATCGTGCAGATCGTTTCTGGTATTATGCACAAGTTGTTGTTGATATACCGTGTGTGTGTATGTATGTGTGTGTCTGTGAGTTTTTGTTGTGTTGTGTCAATGTCTGAGGTCATGCCTGGATGACTATCTATCTTTTTGTGTTACAGCGCCTCAGGGCAGCTCCTGAAATCTGATAAGCCGAGCAGGAGCGTAAATACCTGACTGCTTTAACATGACTGCAAAAGGGGACACACCTTGTTGTGTGTGTGTGTGTGTGTGTGTGTGTGTGTGTGTGTGTGTGTGTGTGTGAGAGAGAGAGTGTGTGTGTGAAGAAAGCACGAAGAAGACTCGACTTGATCCCATAACCGACATCCTTTGTTCTTCTTCATCAGCGGCCTCAAACGGCACACCTGTCACTCTGTGTTATACCACTAACTTGGATCACCGTTTCGTTCGTTTGTTTGTCGTACTACACAAAAACTAGACAAACGATGGTCATGAAAGCCAGGTAAGAACACATTTAAATTTGGTCCAGATCTGCATAAAAATGTCAAAATGTGCGTCTAATCATCTAATGCTGATAAGCAACCTGCTCGCACTTTAATTACAACACTGTTAAGTTGATTTTTTATGCTCCTTAAGTCCTGCACATTGTACACCTGTGTGAAAAGGAGGGACGCATATCATCATACCAATATCGATATTCCTTACTATTATTATTACTTTATATTGTTGAAAGGAGACCAATATTTATATTTTATACTAGGATAAAATACTGAGCATACAAGACAACTTGTCTTTTAGTAGTAAGTAAACAAACAAAGGCTCCTAATTAGTCTGCTGATGTATGCAGTAACATATTGTGTCATTTATCATTATATTATTTTGTCAACATTATTACAAACCCCGTTTCCATATGAGTTGGGAAATTGTGTTAGTTGTAAATATAAACGGAATACAATGATTTGCAAGTCCTTTTCGACCCATATTCAGTTGAATATGCTACAAAGACAAAATGTTTGATGTTAAAACTGATACACATTTTTTTTTAGCAAATAATCATTAACTTTAGAATTTGATGCCAGCAACACCGTTGTGATCCGATATCCGGATCATACCATATTTCTTGCTTATTTCCATTTGTGTATTATAGTTCACCAAAGTTTGCATTAGTTCCTTTCTGTATCACTCTCTGTCGTTTGACTCCTTGGTTCCTGTTTAGTCTGTCACCATGGTTACATATTTATTTCCACCTGCTACTCTCGGTTCTCACACACCTGTTTCTTGTAATCACCTCCCTTATTTAATATCGCCCCTTTTCGTTGTTCTGCCTCGGATCCTAATTTGCCTTATATGCAACAAGTGACGACTGCTATTGATTATTATTACTCGCTAGCTTTCATGCTACCCTTATTCCTTTTTCTTAGCTCTCATGCTAACTGTTTTGTTTCACCTTTTTGTGCCTTCGTGCCAAGTGTTTGTGTTCCGTTTGTTGTTATTGCCTTTCTGTTAGCACCTGTGTTTTTTTTTTTTCCTAGCCTTTTTTATTAGTTTAATAAATCCCTTATATCTTACCTTTCGCTGTGTTTTTGCCTGACGCATCCTTGGAAGAACGAACCCGGCATCATTATGCCACACAGTCTTCACATACACGTGACAAAGAAGTTGGGAAAGGTGGCAATACATACTGATAAAGTTAAGGAATGCTCATCAAACACTTATTTGGAACATCCCAGAGGTGTGCAGGCTAATTGGGAACAGGTGGGTGCCATTATTGGGTATAATAGCAGCTTCCATGAAATGCTAAGTAATTCACAAACAAAGATGGGGTGAGGGTCAGCAATTTATTAGCAAATCGTCCAACAGTTTTAGAACAACATTTCTCAACGAGCTATAGCAAGGAATTTAGGGATTTTACCATTTACGGTCCGTAAAATCATCAAACGGTTCAGAGAATCTGGAGAAATCACTACACGTAAGCGATGATATTACGGACCCTTGATCCCTCAGGCGGTACTGTATCAAAAACAGACATCAGTGTGTCAAGGATATCACCACATGGGCTCAGGAACACTTCATAAAACCACTGTCATTAACTACAGTTGGTCGCTACATCTGTAAGATCAAGTTAAAACTCTACTATGCAAAGAGAAAGCATTTATCAACAACACACAGGAACTTCGCCGGCCTTGCTGGACCCGAGCTCACCTAAGATGGACTGATGCAAAGTGGAAAAGTGTCCTGTGGTCTGACGAGTCCACATTTCAAATTATATTGGGAAACTGTGGATGTAGTGTCCTCCGGAACAAAGAGGAAAATAACCATCCGGATTGTTATAGGCGCAAAGTTCAAAAGCCAGCATCTGTGATTGTATTGGGGTGTATTAGTGCCCAAGGCATGGCTAACTTACGCATCTGTGAAGGCACCATTAATGCTGAAAGGTCCATACAGGTTTTGGAGCAACATATGTTGTCTTCCAAGCAACGTTATCATGGACGTCCCAGCTTATTTCAGCAAAACAATGCCAAGCCACGTGTTACAACAGCGTGGCTTCGTAGTAAAAGAGTGCGGGGACTTTCCTGGCCCGTCTGTAGTCCAGACCTGTCTCCCACCGAAAATGTGTGGCGCATTATGAAACGTAAAATACGACAGCAAAGACCCCTGACTGTTGAACAACTTAAGCTGTACATCAAGCAAGAATGGGAAAGAATTCCACTTTCAAAGCTTTGACAATTAGTTTCCTCAGTTCCCAAACGTTTATTGAGTGTTGTTATTGAGTGGTGAACATGCCCTTTCCCGACTACTTTGGCACGTGTTGCAGCCATGAAATTCTAAGTTAATCATTATTTGCAAAAAAAAAAAAAGTTTATGAGTTTGAACATCAAATATCTTGTCTTTGTAGTGCATTCAATTGAATATGGGTTGAAAAGGATTTGCAAATCATTGTATTCCGGTTATATTTACATCTAACACAATTTCCCAACTCAATAGGAAACGGGGTGTGTAAGAACAAGTGGTAGAAAATTAATTATTAATCTACTTGTTCATTTACTGTTAATATCGGCTTACTTTCTCTTTTAACATGTTCTATCCACACTTCTGTTAAAATGGAATAATCACTTATTCTTTTGTTGTTTGATACTTTACATTAGTTTTGGACGATACCACAAATTTGGGTATCAATCTGAAACCAAGTCGTTACAGGATCATACATTGGTCATATTCAAAGTCCTCATGTGTCGGGGGACATATTTCCTGAGTTTATCAACATAATATGAATTAAAAAAAAACAAAAGATGTTGTGATGCCGAAAGATATTGACGTAATCATAGTAGTATCGACTAGATACGTGCCTGTACTTGATATCATTACAATGCATGTTAGGTGTAGATCCACCAATGGCGTTTGTTTACATTTTGATGCCAGTGAGCTTCGGTGTGTAGTGAAGCATGTTTAGCTATTCTTTGTCCTGCAGGGATGATACTTGTAAGACATTTACTTTATTTGTCGCCATGGAGACCAGGATTAGTGATTCAGAAGTAGCCAAAACACTGCCAACTGTGGCTGAACTTTAGCCGCTCGCTAGCCATGTTTTAAAGCACCTCTTCCTGAGGGCATTTCAGTGTTAGAACTTCACCTTTGTCGGAATTTTTTAAGCCAATATGCGTCCATTCTCCCTTCTGTCTACACACTGTGTCTGCTTGTAAGTAGTCTGTGATTGTGCGCCGCCGAACATGCTCGTCTGCTCCCAAACCAGCAATGTCATTATGTGACTTCGACACGGCGAGGGAGGGTGCGGGACGGGTACGTTTCAGAGACGGTATAGTACCGAAAATGATTCATTGGTATCGCGGTACTATACTAATACCTGTATTCCGTACAACCCTAGTACTTTATGTAATTTGTGTGGATAAAGAAGTGAATACAGCATTTTTATTAACATTTTATCAACGACATGCACCTGGTTGATTGGCAAAACAAAATTTGCCCTAATATGTGAATGTGAATGTTGTCTGTTTATCTGTGTTGACCCTGCGATGAGGTAGCGACTTGTCCAGGGTGTACCCCGCCTTTCGCCCGAGTGCAGGTGGGATAGGCCCCAACACCCCTTGTGACCCCCAAGAGCAATACGATGCAATTGTTAAGTCATCATCTTGTAAAGACCACACAGATCCATCGCTGTGTTTCTATTCATTACTATTATACTAAGTAAATACATTTTATTTATAAAGTGCTTTTCAAGGATAAAATCACAAAGCGCTGTACAAAACATAGATGAAGTTAAACAACATGTACTCAATCTTTCCATCCATCCATTTTTTACTGCTTGGTCCTATAATATTTAGAATAATAGTACTGAAGTAATAAATAATAAAGTAAACACTATTTATGTATGGCGTTCTTGTACAGAGCACAAACTGTTTACATGATATATCATATCAAGGACAGTGGGGCAAAAAAGTATTTAGTCAGCCACCGATTGTGCAAGTTCTCCCACTTAAAATGATGACAGAGGTCTGTAATTTCCATCATAGGTACATTTCAACTGTGAGAGACAGAATGTGAAAAAAAAATCCAGGATTTACATTGTAGGAATTTTAAAGAATTTATTTGTAAATTATGGTGGAAAATAAGTATTTGGTCACTTCAAACAAGGAATATCTCTGGCTCTCACAGACCTGTAACTTCTACTTTAGGACGCTCTTCTGTCCTCCACTCCTTACCTGTATTAATGGAACCAGTTTGAACTCGTTATCTGTATAAAAGACACCTTTCCACAGCCTCAAACAGTCAGACTCCAAACTCCACTGTGGCCAAGACCAAAGAGCTGTCAAAGGACACCAGGAAAAGAATTGTAGACCTGCACCAGACTGGGAAGAGTGAATCTACAATAGGCAAGCAGCTTGGTGTGAAAAAATCAACTGTGGGAGCAATTATCAGAAAATGGAAGACATACAAGACCACTGATAATCTCCCTCGATCTGGGGCTCCACGCAAGATCTCCTCCCGTGGGGTCAAAATGATCATGAGAACGATGAGCACAAATCCCAGAACCACACAGGGGGACCTTGTGAATGATCTGCAGAGAGCTGGGACCAAAGTAACAAAGGTTACCATCAGTAACATGGCCCTGCGATGAGGTGGCGACTTGTCCAAGGTGTACCCCGCCTTCCGCCCGATTGTAGCTGAGATAGGCGCCAGCGCCCCCGAAAAAATCAAGCGGTAGAAAATTGATGGATGGACCATCAGTAACACACTATGCCGATAGGGAATCAAATCCTGCAGTGCCAGACCTGTCCCCCTGCTTAAGCCAGTGCATGTCCAGGCCCGTCTGAAGTTTGCCAGAGAGCACATGGGAGATACAGCAGAGGATTGGGAGAGAGTCATGTGGTCAGATGAAACCAGAATAGAACTTTTTGGTATAAACTCAACTCGTCGTGTTTGGAGGAAGAAGAATACTGAGTTGCATCCCAAGAACACCATACCTACTGTGAAGCATGAGGGTGGAAACATCATGCTTTGGGGCTGTTTCTCTGCTAAGGGGACAGGACGATTGATCCATGTTAAGGAAAGAATGAATGGGGCCATGTATCGTGAGATTTTGAGCCAAAACCTCCTTCCATCAGTAAGAGGTTTGAATGGTTGACTGAATACTTCTTTTCTACCATCATTTACAAATAAATTCTTTAAAATTCCTACAATGTGAATTCCTGATTTTTTTTTCACATTCTGTCTCTCACAGTTGAAGTGTACCTATGATGAAAATAACAGACCTCTCTCATCATTTTAAGTGGGAGAACTTGCACAATCGGTGGCTGACTAAATACTTTTTTGCCACACTGTATATAAGTTGATACAATCAATTAACATATTAGGTGGGTATACATTTTGTGACAGTAGGAATTTGTGTAGGTTTTACACAGACCTATTTGAGTGACGGACCGGAAGCCATTTTGAGAGTTGACAGTTACTGATGTATATATGTCAGAGTTGTGTGCATTATATCAATCAATCAATCAATCAATGTTTATTTATATAGCCCTAAATCAAAAGTGTCTCAAAGAGCTGCACAAGCCACAACGACATCCTCGGTCCACATCCCACATCGGGACAAGGAAAAACTCAACTCAGTGGGATGACAATGAGAAACTTTGGAGAGGACCGCAGATGTGGGTGACCCCGCTCCCTCTAGGGGAGACCGGTGCAATGGACGTCGAGTGGGTCCAGCATAATATTGTGAAAGTCCAGTCCATAGTGGATCTAACATAATAGTGAGAGTCCGGTCCATAGTGGATCTAACATAATAGTGAGAGTCCAGTCCATAGTGGATCCAACATAATAGTGAGAGTCCAGTCAATTGTGGATCTAACATAATAGTGAGAGTCCAGTCCATAGTGGGGCCAGCAGGAGACCATCCCCAGCGGAGACCCTCCACCGACACACACACACACAAGGGAGAGGGGGTCAGAGCAGAAAATAAAAAATATAAATAGAAAGATGCGGTGACTACTTAAATTTTTCATTTATTGAGTGGATATTAGCCTGTGGATTATTAGATCGCTTAGAGCAGTGGTTCCCAACCACCGGTCCGGGGACCGGTACCGGTCCGTAATGCATTTGCTACCCGTCTGCTGAGAAAAATGTTATAATTTATAAACGACTTAACTTTTTGTCCCACTAGACACACCAATAAGCTTTTTTTTATAGATGTACAATACGATTCCTCATTGGAAGTTCCCATTTGTTATATTTGTTATAGCTTTGTGACATGATACAATGCACATTAATGACCATGTACAATATAAATGTGAGAGATTGTAGCCAAAGGCGGATTTCCATCAGTAGGTTGATCGTAACCTGCATTGCAAAGAAACAAGCCTTGGCCGCCGACTAATTCAGTGTTATAGTGAGTTGTATTTTTCATGCACTTACTTTTGCTGTATTTATTTGCCACAATTGGAAAGCCAGTTCCTGAAAATAATGCCTACATTAAACCGGTCAGTGGTGCTGAAAAGATCGGGGACCCCTGGCTTAGACTGAGGACGGTTGATAAAGCGTCTTCACTTCAGACTGACACTAACTCTTATCAGCGTGCGCGACTTTGTGGGACTAAGAAGAAATATTATTGTTACAAACTTTTGTGTGGTGTTGCATCCTTATTCCTCATTTGTACTCTAACTAAATGTGACATCCATCCATTCATTTTCTACCGTTTATTCCCTTTTGGGGTCGCGGGGGTCGCTGGTGCCTGCGTGTCATAATTACGACAGTCAGTTGGATTAAAAAAAAAAAAAAATACCGATAGCAGCATTATTAGTCTAAACCAGGGGTGGGCATTACGTCGATCGCGACCCACTGGTCGATCGCGGAGGGTGTGTCAGTCTATCACAAGCCAGGCATTAAAAAAATTGACATAAAAATGAGCAATCATCAATCTTCACCAAGACTTCACTTTCGTCAGTTGTTTGACATTCTCGCCATCAGTGCTAATTTTGTTGACGAAACATTTTCGTCATAGTTATCGTCAACAACCTTTTTTTTCTGACTAAAACGAGACAATAACTAAATAAAAAATAATTTTTTATTTAGTTTAGACGATGACGAGGTGTATTGACATATTCGTCAACGAATAAAAACGAGACGAAAATGTCTGCCAGAGACGAGATCCAATCGGAACTCATTTTGTTAGGAAAAGGCGGGAGGAGTTGGGAAGAGAACCAATCAGAGCGACGTGGTAAGCAAGTTACGTAAACGTAGTTTGCGTTTGAGACTGACCCGGGAATGCGCTGCAGAAGACAACATGTCAACCCCGGGGAGGAAGAGGAGAGAGGACATATGGGGAAATTTTATATTTGACGTGAAAGATAACAAGACGCAGTGTAAGAAATGCAGCGCGAGGATTAGAGGGAAAAACACAACAAACTTGAAGCGACATTTACAGTCAAATCACCCCGAAATCCACACACAGATAAGCATTTTCCACAACATACAACTCACTCGACGTTATCCCGTTTATTACACGGCTTTCTCGTGAAATACTAAATTTGAGACATGATTTTCATCAAAATATGACTTGTATCGGTGATTTTTCCGCTGTTTTGCTTTGACTTTCAGAAATTGAAGGGAAAGTTTACATATTACCCTTTAGTCGACTAAATCTACTGTAGTTTTCGTCGACTATAATCCTATGATATTTCGTCAACTAAAACTAGACTAAAACTAAAACAATTTAAATTACTAAATTACATTTTAGTCAAAAGACTACGACTAAAACTAAATCAAATTTTGTTGTCAAAATTAACACTGCTCGGCACCCGAGTATCTTGTGAGATGACGCTGGCTGCTACGAGCGCATTATTAAGAAAAAAAAAACACTGACAGGACGAGAGAAACACTTTTTATTTCAACAGACTCTTGGGCCGTACCTGCTGCCAAAACTCTAAAGACCGACTGCACAGTTCCTGTTTTCACCATTAAAGACCTGCTTCATCCTGCCTGTGCTAACAAAATAAGAGTCTCAGAAAGCTAGCGTGCACAAGCTAGCAAGCTACGGAGTTTGATGCCAATGTATTTCTCCCCCGCCCTCAGCGACCGCTCCCTCTCCTCGCTCGCCCACACACTCACTGACGTCACTCAGCTGCTGTCAACACATTAAGGGGCCACACACACATATGCTACTCTCATAACAAAGTGTTTAAAAAGGAGTATATTCAAGTTCGACAAACGAGATGCCAAATCCAACCACTTTCATGTGGTATTGGACAGAAAGGAGGACTTTTTTTCTCTTCCATTTGAAAATGCGGACGTTATCAGCACCACTGTCTGATTCCAATCAATGCAAGTCATCAGAATCAAATACACCAACTTATATTCTTGTCTTCATGAAAGAAAGGAATCTTTATGTGTTAAACATGCTTGTATTATCATTGAACACCATTAACTTGTTAACAAAAATGTCTCTTTCATGAATAAATAAATATAAATTATAAATATGAATGAGTTAGATCTCCTCGACTTGGTCAATTGAAAAGTAGCTCGCCTGCAGAAAAAGTGTGAGCACCCCTGGTCTAAACTCTTAACGGTCTTCCTGGATCAACTGCTAGGAACTGCTACCAAAATACCAGTACACGGTATAGATCTCCAGGGAAAAACGCTTTAGATGTAACATTCGCGAACAAATTCCGTCTTTTGAATGACTCTTTTAAGTGAACGGTCAGAGCCGATTCACAGTTACGAGTTGTTTGTTTGGGAGCCCTTTTTTTTTCATGCACATGCAAACACAGAGTCACCTGACTGGCAACTGGACTAAAAAATATGGTGATGGTTTAAATTACATTTCTAACATGCATACAGTTACAAGAGGGTATATCACATCTTTCCTGTTTTTCATTACAACATGAAAAGGAGTTGGAAGAAGCAGATCTTCATTTATTCCTGCCCCTTTTTCATTTCATTGCAATTTCTTACACACATTTTTGTTCACTTCCTATGCTCACTTGTCACACAAACACATACATCCATCCATTTTCTACCGCTTATTCCCTTTTACAATAAATATTAAAAAACTTTCTCATGAATAAATAGTTGTGCTTTACATAAAGAGATCATAATAATGAAGTTCAAGATAAGTCAATGTCACACTTAAAGGCCTACTGAAATGAGATTTTCTTATTTAAACGGGGATAGCAGGACCATTCTATGTGTCATACTATATCATTTCACGATATTGCCATATTTTTGCTGAAAGGATTTAGTAGAGAACATCCACGATAAAGTTCGCAACTTTTGGTGCTGATAAAAAAGCCTTGCCTTTACAGGAAGTTGCAGACGATACCGTCACAAGGGTTAGGGCTCCTCAAGTCCTCACATTGCTTATAATGGGAGCCTCCAGCAGCAAGAGCTATTCGGACCGAGAAAATGACAATTTCCCCATTAATTTGAGCGAGGATGAAAGATTCGTGAATGATGATATTAATAGCGAAGGACTAGAAAAAAAATTAAAATAAAGTAAAAAAAAAAAAAAAACGCGATTCAGATGTTTTTAGACACATTTACTGGGATAATTCTGGGATATCCCTTATATTTCTATTGTGTTGCTAGTGTTTTAGTGATATTAAATAGTACCTGATAGCCAGAGGGGTGTGTCCACGGGTGTCTTGAGGCCAGTCTCTGAGGGAAGTCAACGGCAGCTGCATGGACGGCGCAAGCTCAGCTTATTTCCGGTAAGAGGTGACTTTTTACCACAATTTTCTCACCGAAACCTGCTGGTTGACAAGTGGTCGGGAACCATGTTTGCTTGACCGCTCTGATCCATAGTAAAGCTTCACCTCTGGGAATTTTAAACAAAGAATCATCGTGTGTTTGTGTGGCTAAAGGCTAAAGCTTCCCAACTCCATCTTTCTACTTTGACTTCTCCATTATTAATTGAACAAATTGCAGAAGATTTAGCAACAGAATACTGTTTAATTGCGCGATGAAAAGAGACGATTTTTAGCCGCAAATGAGTACCTTGAAGGTAGAAAAGCGCTATACAAGTACAACCCATTTATCATTTATTTATATAGACCTTAATCAGCCCTGCGATGAGGTGGCGACTAGTCCAGGGTGTACCCCGCCTACCACCCGAATGCAGCTGAGATAGGCTCCAGCGAGCCCCCGCAACTCCAAAAGGGTCAAGCGGTAGAAAATGGATGGATGGATGGATAGACCTTAATCACGGGTGCCTTGAAGGGCTGCACAAACCACAATAACATATCAATTTCCTAGTTCATTGTACTCATGTAGTTCAAGCGTATATACACTTGTATTGTATTGTATTCACAATTGTATCTTGTCTTAATTTTTATTAGACTTTTATTTATATTTTTTATATGCAAAAATACATTGTATTCTCAAGGATTGTGTATTTTTTTTTTTTTTTGTTAAAATGCTTTTATGCCATAGTACTTTTTTTTAGGAGATCGAACACTGAACACAGTGACGTCACCTTAATACCACCTTAAGGAATAAAAAATACAACACAAAAAAAACCATCAAATATTTCAGAACAATTCCCACCAATAGAGTCATATTAGTTTTTTTAAATGATTCTGATCCACTTCTTATACTTCCTACCAGTGATTGTTTCCTTGATTAGATTTTTTTTTTTTTTTTTAATATTTCTTATATGATAAACAGACATTCTTTTGCGCGTTAGCAAGGAATATAATTCCATCCTTTGCGTTGTTTTGTGTGACTGATATGTCATTCATTGCACTATACTGGCTCATTATGATCAGAGTGCACACGACTCTCCACATTTTTGTGTTCAGTTCCCTTTACTGTTTTGTTTTTCAAGGCTGAACAGGAACTGGTAGGTTGACTTTTACTAGCGTCGAACAAGTATCGCATCCTAAGAAGTAGGTGCATGTAAATAAAACATGCTCATTATTCTTTCTTAACAAGTTTCTGCCTTTGCCAAGACCGTTCACCTCCACAGTGCACCAGCTGAGCCGTGCAGCGGCAAGCAGGGCATGACTGGTTATACTGGGCAGCTCTCTGGTGGGAGTGCAATCTTTCCACAGGCTATTGCTATAAATAAAAAAAACAAAAAAAAAACAAAGAACAATCTGGGACACATTTGCATTTAAAGACTTAGCCGTATATACACACTGTTAGTTTTAGTAGTTGCTAACACGGTGTGCATGTGTGCCCCCTTGTCCTGAGCCTTTTTTTGTTTATCCCCTGCTAAGTGTGGAAATCCAGAGGAGCAGGCTCAGGCAGGCACTTAAGACCCAGACCTTTCTTATTCAATCATCATTGGTGGCTTTGATTCGCCACCTTTGCTGCCCGCAGGAAAGAGGAAAATTGTGACACGTATAAAAAGTCACAGTTTATGTCCGGTGAACTGCATTGCTTGTGAGGATTCAGTGTCAAATCATAGCAAAAGCAAGAAATTAAGCACAAACTTAAGTCATTTTCAAACATACATCGTGCCCTTGCTGCAATTAAAACTCAACTGTTGCGTCTGTGTGGCATAGTGTTGCCAAGTTTGTCCCTCCGTGGATGCGTCGAGCAAGAACACAGCAAAGGGAAGATTATCTGATTTATCAAAATAACAAAAGGAGCTAGAGAACCAAAATACTGGAGCTAATAGACGAAACAGACAAAGGACGCTGGCATGAAAGCTAGGAATACAAATAGCAAAACTAAACTGGCACGAAGGCACACAAAAGGAAAAACAATTCATCAGCATGAGAGCTGGAATAAAACAAATCCGTAGCGTGAGAGATCGTGAGAATAAGAAAGAATTGCATGTAAGCAAATGAGCATAACAAACGTACCGTTGCGTTAAAGTAAACTTGGGTCCCAGGCTGAAGAAACAAAAAAGGCAGGCTTATATAGGGAAGATGATTAACAGAAACAGGTGTGCGGGACCGTGAGTAGCAGGTGAAATCAATTAGAAACCATGGAAATGGACAAAACAGGATCTAAGCAGGTGGAATGACGGAGTGATACAAAAACTGGAACAATAAACAATAATATGTGGAGAACCGAAAAGCGGATATAAACATCAATATTTCACCACACAATTGCTTAGAGTTATATATGACTAAAAATGAATAGTAAAGAGGAACCTTTAGAAGTAGAAAGTAAGTCAAAAAAGTGCCAGGTAGCTTCCGAGTAGAGTTTTTGTATGGAATTGTACAACATTCTTATTGGGCACTGAAAAGGAAAACGGCACATTTTTTTAAATGCTGCCTATCCTTCGCTATCATTATGAGAGACAAGAACACACATGCATTTTTTTTTTCTTTTTAGGATTTTAAAGATGATAAAAAACACTTGCAAGAAGCAGTTAATGGGAGTCACCATTGTAGCCTTCCAAGCCCTCTAAGACAATGTCCAAACTTTATATACACAAAGCTAGTCTATTATATAATGTAATAACAGACACATTCATAGCAATAAATCATATGTACAGTATTTACTTTGTTTTAAGCAATACCGTAACTTTCCTCAGCACATTTATTTCCGTTTCCATAGCAGCACACTTCCGACTCCCAGCAACAAATGTGTTCCCACTCCCTGAGTCAAACACGAGTGTGTTTTCTTATCAGGGGCGGCATGGCGTAGTGGGTAGAGCGGCCGTGCCAGAAACCTGAGGGTTGCAGATTCGTTCCCCGCCTATTGACATCCAAATCGCTGCCGTTGTGTCCTTGGGCAGGACACTTCACCCTTTGCCCCCGGTGCCGCTCACACTGGTGAATGAATGATGAATGAATGATAGGTGGTGGTCGGAGGGGCCATAGGCGCAAACTGGCAGCCACGCTTCCGTCAGTCTACCCCAGGGCAGCTGTGGCTACAGATTTAGCTTACCACCACCAGGTGTGAATGAATGATGGGTTCCCACTTCTCTGTGAGCGCTTTGAGTATCTAATAATAGAAAAGCGTGATATAAATCTAATCCATTATTATCATGGCAGACTTTTCAACAGGTGGTGAAGACGACTATTTTTGGACAAATGAGGATTCACAACCTTATCTTTTTGAAGCTGAATATAGTGAAGATGAATTGCTGCTTATAGAAGCGAGCAGGAAGAGGGGGTGAAATGTGGGAGCAGTTGAAAGCCGAGAGAGTTAGGTCGACGTGACTTTGTTTGCTGTAAATGTGGAACTTGGAGCCAAGCTATGCCGACATAAATGGCCAAAAATCAATTGGAAAAAACTTCCCGGGCTAGTTAGGACACCTGTCCATCGAGTGAATCACTATAATATTGCTCATGATACATGCAACACGTCCTTCGTGTTGTTATGACTACAGTACAAACACTGTCGAGCTAGCTTTGTACAAACAAAACATGAAATGTGGTCTAATACTTTACAGTAACTGTAATATGATTGTTCATGTTTTTCAGTCAGTACAGATTGGTGTCTTATCGCATCGTGTTGTGCATTACAAACTCAAAAGCCATTCAGCTGCTGACACAGGAACTAGCTTCCGGCTAATACAGTAGCATGTGTTACTAGGCTATAAAAACAGTACTTTAGTGTTTGTTTTTACAATAACAATGTTGCTACAGCTTAGATATTATGCAGGTTAGGGAACATAAATGAAGTATTGTTGGCGCTTTTTAAATGCATTTTACACTGATTTAAACGCAGAATGGATTGCTCCCATTAGCAGCATTGTCAGGCATCTACAACGAGCAGATTATGACGAGTTAGAATGCAAAAAAACAACAACCCAAAAAACATATGTATCCATGTCCCTTATATGGATTGTAAATGAACAAAGTGCAGTTCCCCCTTAAGTCTCGTAATCAGATGTATGTTTTTTTTTGTTTAGTTTTTTATAATCAATATTTGATATTTCATGTAAATTGTTTAGGCAGTAAAACATGTCTAATATCGTTTTTCAGTGTTTAAATGAACATATTTATTACTAAAAAATACCTGTGTAGGGCTTCACGGTGGCAGAGGGGTTAGTGCGTCTGCCTCACAATGTGAAGGTCCTGAGTAGTCTGGGGTTCAATCCCGGGCTCGGGATCTTTCTGTGTGGAGTTTGCATGTCCTCCCCGTGAATGCGTGGGTTCCCTCCGGGTACCCCGGCTTTCTCCCACCTCCAAAGACCTGCACCTGGGGATAGGTTGATTGGCAACACTAAATTGGCCCTAATGTGTGAATGTGAGTGTGAATGTTGTCTGTCTATCTGTGTTGGTCCTGCAATGAAGTGGCGACTTGTCCAGGGTGTACCCCGCTTTTTGCCCAATTGTAGCTGAGATAGGCACCAGCGCCCCCCGCAACCCCAAAGTGAATAAGCGGTAGAAAATGGATGGATGGATGGATGGATGGAAATACCTGTGTAACAGAATATCATTGAAGTTTCAGTGAATAAACAAGAATGAACACTTTTTTTAATTTGTAATTTTTTTGTGTGTGTTTATTCTTGTCTCATATTCATTGTATTGAGTTTATAAAATTTTATAAGATATTAACTTGTTTTCCATCTTCAAATATTCTTCTTAATTATGTGTGATCCTACTGCAAGGATAATACGTTTTACAGCATTAATACAATTAAAAAACACATATTTAGTTTTTAGCAAACAAGACAAGATGAGTGACAGCTGCACTAAAAATGTGCTGCATTTGCACTTTTGACTCCTTGTGGCTTGTCCACTTTGACCGCATTTTGTTGAGGTCTTAATGACTCTCTTTGCATTCCAGTATTACCTGGTTCTACCTCGGGTCAAAGAGTCAGAAGACGGCTGCATGAAAACGGACACAAAAAAACAGGAATTAGCCACTAAATCTCATGCAAGGCTCCGTCAAAGCTGCAGTCATCAACTTGTATCCATCAGCAAAACACTTCTATTCTTCTCTTAAGACGCACAGATGCCCATTGGGTTTGCGGACATCAAGACGGTGCTGTGGAGGAGGATTTGCGTGTGTCTCCGCCGTCTCTACCTGACTAAAGCGGATGGGACTGGAGCATTAATGCAGCACTTGAGCGTGCGATGATGCTGAGCCACTCAGAATGTGAACCTCTGACCCCCAAGCGGGCTCCTTTTACAGCCGAAAAAACGCATCCGCGCTCCAGAGACAATCCAATGACACATTGACTGGATAATCTTCCTTGGCGCTGCCTAAGAGTCTTTTCAACTCCCCACCACTGACAGTCTTCAACTTATTTCCAGGTGAACTACTCCATCATATTGACATCTACCCTCAATGAAAGCATCAAAGTCAAAGAGCTTCCAATTTTGTCTAAAATACATTTCCTTTATTAACCTTCCAATTTTGTGTAACATTTTAACATTCCTAACTGTTAACCAAGTAAAACACTATAATGAAACTAAAATATTAAAAAAACTAATTACGCCACCCACCACTACTCAAACTACTTATGGTTATACATTTTTCAACAGCCAATGTTTAATTAACATTTTGACGTTTTTAACTGTTAACCAAATCAAACACTGGAGAATAAAACTAAAATAACGTAAAACAACTCATACAACCCACCATTACTCAAACTACTTATGGTTATACCCTTTTCAAAAGTAAAGCCCATAATTAAGTGACATTTTGACATTTCTAAATATTAATCAAGTTAATAATGTAATATAGAAAAATACATTTAAAAGAAATTAAAATATTTTCATCCAACCCAAACCTAGAAACTACTTGATGGTTATACTTTTTTCAACTATACAAGCAATGTTTTTGGTAATATTTTGACATTCCTAATGTAAATATAAAGAGAAATCAACCAGTGTATATTGAAACTATCCATCCATCCATCCATTTTCTACCGCTTATTCCCTTCGGGCGCTGGTGCCTATCTCAGCCACAATCGGGCGGAAGGCGGAGTACACCCTGGACAAGTCGCTAGCTCATCACAGATATTGAAACTAAAATAAAGTAAAACTACTCACCCAACCCACCACTACTCAAACTACTTGATGGTTAGATTTTTTTCAACTATATAAGCAATATTTTTCGTAACATTTTGACATTCCTAATGTAAATATAAAGGGATATCAACCAGTGTATATTGAAACTAAAATAAAGTAAAACTACTCACCCAACCCACTACTACTTAAACTACTTGATGGTTACCGTATATAGGCAAGTTTTCCTTGCCCTTATGTGGGCTCTACCGAGGATGTCATTGTGGTTTGTGTTGTGGTTTGTGCAGCCCTTTGAGACACTAGTGATTTAAGGCTATATAAATAATCATTGATTGATTGATTGAATGTTTGTGGTAATATTTTGGCATTCCTAATGTAAGTATAAAGAGAAATCAACCATTGTATCTTGAAACTAAAATAAAGTAAAACTACTCACCCAACCCACCACTACTCAAACTACTTGATGGTTATATATTTTTTCAACTATATAGGCAATGTTTGTGGTAATATTTTGACATTACTAATGTAAGTATAAAGAGAAATAAACCAGTGTATATTAAAACTAAAATAAAGTAAAACTACTCACCCAACCTACCACTACTCAAACTACGTGATTTTTATAATTTTTCAACTAATATAGGTTATGTTTTTGGTAACATTTTGGCATTCTGAATGTAAGTATAAAGAGAAATCAACTAGTGTATCTTGACACTAAAATAAAGTAAAACTACTCACCCAACCCACCACTACTCAAACTACTCGATGGTTATATTTTTTTCAACTATATAGGCAATGTTTGTGGTAATATTTTGACATTACTAATGTAAGTATAAAGAGAAATAAACCAGTGTATATTGAAACTAAAATAAAGTAAAACTACTCACCCAACCTACCACTACTCAAACTACTTGATTGTTATATCTAGGTAATGTTTTTGGTAACATTTCGACATTCTTAATGCAAGTATAAAGAGAAATCAACCAGTGTTCAATACAACTAAAATAAAGTAAAACTACTTACCAAACCCACCACTACTCAAACGACTTAGCAATATTTTTTTCAGCTATACAGCCACATTTGTAGGTAATATTTTGACATTACTAACTGTTAACTAAGTGAAACATTGTACTATGATTATAAAATACAGTAGTTCAATAGTTCTGCGATGAGGTGGCAACTTGTCCAGGGTGTACACCCCTTCCGCCCGAATGCAGCTGAGATAGGCTCCAGCATCCCCCGTGACCCCAAAAAGGGACAAGCGGTAGAAAATGGATGGATGGATAGTTCAATAGTTTTTGTTAGGTTTCTTAATGCAGTACAGTTACTTTATTTTATTTGTATTATACATTTCTTGATTTTCTGTATACTTGCATTGGCAGTTAAGAATGGCAAACTATTATTCGAAACATTGCCTGTACATTTGAAAAAAGCATAACCATCAAGTAGTTAGTAGTGAGTTGGGTGAGTATATTCAATTTATTTTAGTTTTATTATACAGTGTTAAACTTTGTCAACCGTTAGGAATGTGAAAATATCACCTACAACAAGGCCAAGACAGTAGAAAAAGGTCAAACAATCATGTAGTTTATGAAATTGTGGGTTGGATGGATACTTTGACTTAATATTTTTTATTTTACGCTTTTAAGAAATGTTATACTATTACCTAAAATATTGCCTGTACGGTTGAAAAAGATACAACCATCAAGTAGTTTGAGTAGTGGTGAGTTCGAGCGAGTAGTTTCACTTTATTCTAGTTTTATTATACACTGGTTGATTTCTCTTTATACTTGCATTAGGAATGTCAAAATATTAGTTAAAACATTACCTGTACAGTTGACAACGTACAACCATAAATTAGTTTGAGTGGTGGTGGGTTGTGTTAATAGTTGTATTTTATTTCAGTTTTATTATACAGTACTGTGTTTAACAAAATATTGCTTAAAATATTGGCTGTACGCAGTAGTGTTCTCCTTATACCAATATTTTGGTACTGGTATCAAAATTATTGCTGTACTTTTCGGTACTTTTCTAAATACAGGAGACCACAAAAAATAGCATTATTGGCTTTATTTTTTACAAACAATCTTAGGGTACAGTAAACCTATGTTTTTTATTGCAAGTTTGTCCTTAAATAGAATATTAGTCAGTAAGCAAACAAAGGCGCCTAATTAGTCTAATGACATATGCAGTAAAAAATTGTGTCATATTCCTTTCTATTATTGTGTAAAAAAATATTAGGGACAAGTGGTAGGAAATGAATAATTTACTTGTTCATTTACTGTTAATATCGGCTTACTTTCTCTTTTAACATGTTCGATCTGCACTTCTGTTAAAATGTAATAATCACTTATTCTTATAAGTTTGATACTTTACAATAGGTTTGGATGATACCACAAAGTTGTTAGAGGATCATACATTGGTCATATTCAAAGTAATCATGTGTCCAGGGACATATTTCCTAAGTTTACAAACATAATAGAGATAAATAAAAACCGAAAGAAGATGTTGTGATACCAACAAATATTGACATAACCATAGCAGTATCGACTAGATACCCTACTGTACTTTGTATCATTACAGTGGATGTCAGGTGTAGATCCTTCAATGGCGTTTATTTACATTTTGATGCCGGTGAGCTACGGTGTGTAGTGAAGCATGTTTAGCTATTCTTCGTCCTGCAGGGATGATACTTGTAAGAAACTTACTTTGTTTGTCGCCATGTAGGCGAGGATTAGTGATTTAGAAGTAGCTGTGGCGGGTCGTTACTTTTCAGAGGCGGTGTAGTACCGAATATGATTCATTAGTATTGCGGTACTATACTAATACCGGTATACCGTACAACCCAAGTACACAGTTTTACTTAGTTAACATTGTTTGTAGTTTTACTGTACAGTGAAATAGAAAAATAGCATTTCCTAGATTTTTTATTAAAACAAAACCCCGAAAATTGGCAGATTTTCCAGCAGAAAACACGTAATTTCCCTAGATTGGAAAACATCACTAATATGTCATATCAAAGCGTAGCATGCTCTGTAAAGAATATACAGTGTCCTGTCGAGACATCAGTGCAAGCTTCTACAGTCAACTTCAAATGTCAACGTTAAGCTTGTCGTAGGATTAAATTCAAAGTTAAAGTCCCCATGATAGTCACACACACACTGGTGTGGCGAATTTATTCTCTGCATTTGACCCATCCCCTTGTTCCACCCCCTGGGAGGTGAGGAGAGCAGTGGGCAACTGCGGTGGTCGCGCCCGGTAATCATTTTTGGTGATTTAACCCCTAATTCCAACCCTTGATGCTGAGTGCCAAGCAGAGAGGTAATGAGTCACATTTTATAGTCTTTGGTATGACTCATCCGGGGTTTGGACTCGCGACCTACCGATCTCAGGGCGGACACTCTAACCCAGGGGTCTCAAACTTATTTTACCTGGGGGCCACAGGATGCCGAGTCTGGGCAAGAAAAGATTTCCCCCCCCAAAAATTTGCATACTCCTCCGCATGTGTAGTTGTATAATGACGTTTCAAATGGAAAAATAAGACACGTTGGGGTCCCCTATGCTCAACAAAGAAATATTGCATCTCCCACTTTTCCTGTAATTTTCTTTTCATATCACTAACCTTTCTCTTCACTGCAGGCTTTGAAAAAAAGACATGTTTGGGGTTGTGGAATATATTCGTATTTTGCTGAAGCATGGAGAATAATGTTTTTTCCACAATGTGTGTCGTTCCGCTTTTCCTCCCTACAACAACATGGCGGTCGGCGGATAATAGCCAGGAAAGTACCGGGATAGCAAGCGCAAAAAAGTGACGGCTCCCAGAGTGTTATCCGGTGTCATATAGAAATATATGTAGTGTTCATCGTGTGAGGCAATGCATATCAAACAATAAAAAAAATAAAATAAAATAAAATAACAATTTTGCGGAGAGGCGGAGCCGACGAGCCGACAGCGGGCTCGGACAAACGATAGTCCGGACCAAGATGGCGGCGAGAAGGTGGAGCATGCAGCAAAGCGGAGAGGCAGGACACGCCTGGAGCGGCACTGCAGCCATCAGCGTCGGGTGCGTACACCACACCTGCGCTTAATCCCATTACCTTCGGCTGCAGCATAAAAAGAGTGAAGGAGGAACACTTGGGGAGGAACAACCCGACACGAACGACCACGAGAGAGACCAGACCAGAGATGAGTCCCCGCAACAGACGAAGCCATCGGACACCGAAAGGTGTGCCGCGACGAGCACGAAGAGCCAGCAAGCCAGAAATTGGCGTGACAGACTGGCCAGACAACAGGTGTATTGAAATAAACCTGCTATGATGCGTCATGTATAGATCGTCACTGCAACCAGCACAAGGATGGCAGGAAGTCCGTCACAAATTTGAATTGGTCCAGGTTATCAGGGACTGTTATTAAAAACGGACAGGTGTCGCGGTGTGACTGCAGCCGGGCATGTAAGAAAACCCTCGTCTACATGGAAACGTCTCTGTCGCTTTCACTCACTTGCCGCTTTTCCAGTAACGAAGTGGTAGGCAACCCAGAACGTTGAAAGAGCCATTTTGGACCCAAATAACACAAGGCTGTCAAACGCCATTCATATTGAAACTTGCGGGCCGCACTAACATTAAACTTTCATATTAAGGTGGGGGCCGCAAAATAACGTCTGAGACCCCTGCTCTAACCACAAGGCCACTGAGTAGGTTAAAAAAGGACGAAGTCCCGCCCAATTAAGAGGGGGATGAGCGAAATTGTCTCGAAATTAGCCATTTTTATGGGCGTCATTCACGGATGGTCATGGAATGTAACCTGGTAGCTAAAATGTAGTAAGTAACATTTTTGGTTCTGTGGTTATCATCACTCTTTTGCCATTATTGGCATTGTGGTGGTGGCATCACAAAAAATAGCCAAGCTGATTTAACGCAATATTACTTTAAAATGTCCAACAATTGTGTGACGTCTTGGTGGCATTGTGGTGACGAGTTGTTCTCTCGTGGGTGCAGCGAAGATGGACACAGCGTGAAGTAGGATCAATAATTTATTCATACTAACTAAAACAGACTAAGAACCAAAAACACTTGCTCGAAGGCACTAACAAACAAAACAGAAAGCGCTAGCATGAGCTAGGGACAAAAAACTGAAATAGCATGGAAGCTAATGTACATGAAGGTAGTTACCACAATGCTGGAAAAAGCGACGTCAACTGTAGCGTGAAGCAGAGTCCAAGAAAGAATGTCAAACAAAGGCGATCTTAAATAGGGAGATAACTAATCAAGGGTAGGTGCGCGTGATCAAAGGAGAGACAGGTGACACTAAATGGGTAACTATGACAACGGAACAAAACCAGGAAGTGCCACAAAGAACTGAGGAAGACAAATACTAGACAGAATGTGACAACAAACAGAACCAAAACCAGAATATGCCATGATCCGAGACGTGGATCATGACACATTGGGTGGTTTGGTTGCCTCTGCAAAGTTGTATGTGTGTTTGAGCGGAGCTTTTAGCAATAATGTGTATAGTCCATATGGTACAAATACACAAGGCATTTTTGTTTACATCTGAGGACCAACGAGGAGCTATTAAAAGCACATTGTCGATACACAGAGGATGTTTTTAATCCTCTTTTTGTTTGAAATCACCGGCTGTACATAAAGCACCAGTTTAAACGACTTCTCAGTTGAAAACCTTAAGTGCACAATACTATTTAAGGGCATTTAGTGGTTTGTGGCAACTGAGTCTAAATTGCAAAAACATTTGCGATACTTCCTCGCCTCGCAAAAACAGTTTCTAGATCAGGATTTTATTGTGTTTGTTGATGACTGCCGTCTTTTTATGTGTTTTGCTCCGTTGCTTCCCTCCCTGCTTTTTTTTTTTTTTTTTTTTTAAGAGACGAAAAGAACTCACAAAAGGATAGATAGAGTGAGAGAGAAAAAGAAAAAAACATTCCAGTTGTTAATTTGCTGATCCCACCGACAATCGATTGAGATGCATTTGTCACTGTTACGGCAGATTGAATGGCCCCCCCAAAAAAAGAACACGAAGGCAGTAAAAGCAAAAGGAGTTTAATCCTAACCTGTGAATGACAATATTGATTTGCCTTTTCCTTTTTGACAAGGAAAGATAGCGACTCCCAGTCCGAGGTAATGGGGACTATAACCGTCCGACAGGCTGTTTTTCTTCGCGGTTCTTCTCTCGCATCATTTATAAACTTGGGACAAATATCTCAGAGCTTGTGTCGCACTGGGCCAAAACTGACCTAAATTGTCGGATAACATAATGATAGTATTGCATGTATGTATATATTTTATTAACCCTTTTTTACCTAAGGTAAGACAATTACGAACAGATTTTCACTTGCAATGCTGACCTAGCAAGGAGGCAAAATGTATATGTCAGTGATGTTGAAGTGTGATGACCATCTCTCATCATCCCTCATTTACCAACAAAAAATACCGCTATAAATTGTTCTCAACAGTTCACAAATGCTCTTAAAATGTTGGAACATAAATGAATGTTTAAGATAGACAAGCACTTTAACTGTGGACAACAGAACAGACAAGCAGACAATAAGGAAGCTTTTGGTGGTGTTTTTTCTGTAATTACACAGCAAAAACTGCAAAGGCCTAATTGGAATTGTTTCGCTAATTATTATTCTCCTAGTTTGGGTGCAGCTTTAGCGGTCGCGGAGGCAAAAACTAGGACATGGGAAGAGTTCGGGGAAGCCATGGAAAACGACTTCCGGACGGCTTCGAAGCGATTCTGGACCACCATACGGCGCCTCAGGAAGGGGAAGCAGTGCACTATCAACACCGTGTATGGTGCGGATGGTGTTCTGCTGACTTCGACTGCGGATGTTGTGGATCGGTGGAGGGAATACTTCGAAGACCTCCTCAATCCCACCAACACGTCTTTCTTTGAGGAAGCGGTGCCTGGGGAATATGTAGTGGACTCTCCTATTTCTGGGGCTGAGGTCGCTGAGGTAGTTAAAAAGCTCCTCGGCGGCAAGGCCCCGGGGGTGGACGAGATCCGCCCGGAGTTCCTTAAGGCTCTGGATGCTGTGGGGCTGTCTTGGTTGACAAGACTCTGCAGCATCGCGTGGACATCGGGGGCGGTACCTCTGGATTGGCAGACCGGGGTGGTGGTCCCTCTCTTTAAGAAGGGGGACCGGAGGGTGTGTTCCAACTATCGTGGGATCACACTCCTCAGCCTTCCCGGTAAGGTTTATTCAGGTGTACTGGAGAGGAGGCTTCGCCGGATAGTCGAACCTCGGATTCAGGAGGAACAGTGTGGTTTTCGTCCTGGTCGTGGAACTGTGGACCAGCTCTATACTCTCGGCAGGGTTCTTGAGGGTGCATGGGAGTTTGCCCAACCAGTCTACATGTGCTTTGTGGACTTGGAGAAGGCATTCGACCGTGTCCCTCGGGAAGTCCTGTGGGGAGTGCTCAGAGAGTATGGGGTATCGGAATGTCTTATTCTGGCAGTCCGCTCCCTGTATGATCAGTGTCAGAGCTTGGTCCGCATTGCTGGCAGTAAGTCGGACACGTTTCCAGTGAAGGTTGGACTCCGCCAAGGCTGTCCTTTGTCACCGATTCTGTTCATAACTTTTATGGACAGAATTTCTAGGCGCAGCCAAGGCGTTGAGGGGTTCCGGTTTGGTGGCCACGGGATTAGGTCTCTGCTTTTTGCAGATGATGTAGTCCTGATGGCTTCATCTGGCCGGGATCTTCAGCTCTCACTGGATCGGTTCGTAGCCGAGTGTGAAGCGACCGGAATGAGAATCAGCACCTCCAAGTCCGAGTCCATGGTGCTCGCCCGGAAAAGGGTGGAGTGCCATCTCCGGGTTGGGGAGGAGACCCTGCCCCAAGTGGAGGAGTTCAAGTACCTAGGAGTCTTGTTCACGAGTGGGGGAAGAGTGGATCGTGAGATCGACAGGCGGATCGGTGCGGCGTCTTCAGTAATGCGGACGTTGTATCGATCCGTTGTGGTGAAGAAGGAGCTGAGCCGGAAGGCAAAGCTCTCAATTTACCGGTCGATCTACGTTCCCATCCTCACCTATCGTCATGAGCTTTGGGTCATGACCGAAAGGATAAGATCACGGGTACAAGCGGCCGAAATGAGTTTCCTCCGCCGGGTGGCGGGGCTCTCCCTTAGAGATAGGGTGAGAAGCTCTGCCATCCGGGAGGAGCTCAACGTAAAGCCGCTGCTCCTCCACATTGAGAGGAGCCAGATGAGGTGGTTCGGGCATCTGGTCAGGATGCCACCCGAACGCCTCCCTAGGGATGTGTTTAGGGCACGTCCAGCTGGTAGGAGGCCACGGGGAAGACCCAGGACACGTTGGGAAGACTATGTCTCCCGGCTGGCCTGGGAACGCCTCGGGATCCCCCGGGAAGAGCTAGACGAAGTGGCTGGAGATAGGGAAGTCTGGGCTTCCCTGCTTAGGCTGCTGCCCCCGCGACCCGACCTCGGATAAGCGGAAGATGATGGATGGATGGATGGATGGATAGTTTGGGTGTATTTTTGAGGCGCTTAACATGCACAAAAACTCATTTTTTTGCAAGCGGGTCCAGTCCTGAGATTATAATTTATTGTAAATTTAAATGTAATTTTTGGGATCACAAACACGAAATTTCAAAAGTGATTCTATACAACTTCCTTTCTCAATCAATCAATCAATCAATCAATCAATCAATCAATCAATCAATCAATCAATCAATCAATCAATCAAAGTTTATTTATATAGCCCTAAATCACAAGTGTCTCAAAGGGTTGCACAAGCCACAAAGACATCCTCGGCTCAGATCCCACATCAGGGCAAGAAAAAACTCAACCCAATGGGATACAATGAGAAACCTTGGAGGGGACCGCAGATGTGAGGATGCCCCATTCCCCCCATTTTGCAACTTATCTTAAAAGCAGCAATATTTTGTGAATTCAGGCATTTAAGGCCGCAACAATCTCAAAACAAAAGCATGCGAGATCCTGGAGGGATTGTTTGACTGTACTGGCAATTTAAAGCTAAAGCTAACAGCAGCACGGTGGAAACAAGTGTTAATGCATGCGCCTCACAATAAAAAGGTCCTGAGTTCAATCCCGGGCTCGGGATCTTTCTGTGTGGAGTTTGCATATCCTCTCCGTGACTGCGTGGGTTCCCTCTGGGTACTCCGGCTTCCTCCCACCTCCAAAGACATGCACCTAAATTGGCCCTATTGTGTGAATGTGAGTGTGAATGTTGTCTATCCATCTATTGTCCAGGGTGTACACCACCTTCCGCCCGACTGCAGCTGAGATAGGCTCCAGCACTTCCCGTGACCCCAAAAGGGACAAGTGGTAGAATATGGATGGATGGATGGACTAATAGTCATGCAAGGGAGACTATGTTAATCAATGCTGATATCAAGAAGAAAAGTGTGATATGAAGGACACTGTACGGTGTGGAGAGGCGGGGCCGTCAGTCCCACGGCGAGGCAGGGCACGGCCCAAGATGGCGTCGAGGAGGCGTGGACTGCGAGCGAGCGGCGAGGCGGGGCGCGGCGGGAGCGACGCCGCAATCATGATCAGGTACACGGGGCGCCCACCTGGGCACAATCATCTAATCTCCTCGCAATGTGTAAAAGGGCAGCCGCAGGGAACAACAGGGCAGGAAGAGTTGGACAGGCAGAAGCGGACGCTGACCGCAAGAGACGGAGAGCCAAAGGAAGACATCGACGCGGAAAGCTGAAAAGCAAGCGGAAGAGCGAGCAGGCACGCGGACGGCTGAAAAGCGACCAGACGAAAGACGCCACCTGTGATATGTGGAGAGGCGGGGCCGTCAGTCCCACAGCGAGGCAGGGCACGCCGGAGCCCGGCCCAAGATGGCGTCGGGGAGGCGTGGACTGCGAGCGAGCGGCGAGGCGGGGCGCGGCGGGAGCGACGCCGCAATCATGATCAGGTACACGGGGCGCCCACCTGGGCACAATCATCTAATCTCCTCGCAATGTGTAAAAGGGTAGCCGCAGGGAACAACGGGGCAGGAAGAGTTGGAGAGGCAGAAGCGGACGCTGACCGCAAGAGGCCAAAGGAAGACATCGACACGGAAAGCTGAAAAGCAAGCGGAAGAGCGAGCAGGCACGCGGAAGGCTGAAAAGCGACCAGACAAAAGACGCCACCTTATTAAAAAATAAAGAAAGTTAAATCTGCTCGCAGTAATGTCAGTCCTTGGTGGTCCATGGAATCCGGACGGTGAGAGTCTGTCACATACGGATTTTGGTGATGTACTGAATTGTAGAATTATTTAAAAGTGTAAACAATAGAAAATTACCACTGACACAGTGGTCTTTACCCTGGTGGTCTGAACCCTAACAAAGACACAATGAAACTATCATCCACCCAGCCATCCATCCATCCATCCATTTCCGACCGCTTATTCCCTTCCGGGTCGCGGGGGGCGCAGGAGCCTACCTCAGCTACATCCAGGCGGAAGGCGGGTACACTCTGGACAAGTCGCCACTTCATCGCAGGGCAAAATAAAGCTACCCAAAAAGCAAAACACATTACACTGAAGTGACATCTTAAAACTTTAGATTAGTTTCCTCTAAAACGTTATGGTCAGAATTTATAAAATGTGCTTAACGGGATCTGACCCTTTTAAATGCGCATGCACGCTGTTAAAATCATGACAAAAAGCGTTTCTTTCATTTTTTATTTTTTTTACCATCTTACTTTTCACGCAAGTGTAAAATAAAACAAAACATTGAAAAAAAACCCAACAAACTCTCCTACATTACCTTTAATGGCAACTGTACACTTACTGCTTTGAATCCATATCAATATTTAAAGAAAAAACAACAAAAACACAAAAAACCAAAGAAGTAGCAAAATATTTTCTGTGCCCTGAGCTCACATCACACAGCTTAAGAGTAAAAGTATTCCCAACATTTTGGGTCAAAATTTAAATCATAAAAGTTAAAAATACTGTGCATATTATTATTATTCTTTGTAATAACAAGTGTTAAAAAAAAGGTTAACTGCATTTCACATCAAGACAAAACGGGTAATGTGAAAGCAATTCCAAAGAAAATTTAAAAAAAGCCACAAAAGCCTCTCTAAAAAAGTACATTCAACATTCGGGCTGATATGAGGAATTACTGTATGATGTTGTACCCATACATCCAATAACATTAGTAGATCCAATACATTTTTTTTTTTAAAACTCCAATGAGGCGAGATCACCCATACTGTGCAGTAGTTGGGTTAGGGTGAGCGAATCAAGCGCTCCTTTTCTCCACTTCAACCGAACAAACATGGCCTCCTTCACTGTTTCAGAAGAAGACATTTTATGTGCTTTTTGCACCAAATGTTACGTAAACATCAAGCAGGGAGGGCAAATAAAAATATTGCGCTTTAACACATCAAACCTTATCAGCCACACCAGCATCGTGTTGACATTATTTTGACAGCCTACTGCCAAAGAAACTCCTGCAATGTAAGGTGTGCAAACTACAGATAGATCTAAATCAAAACGTAGATATTAATCTTGAGAAGCAGGAAGTTTTATGTAATTGTGTCGGGTTGAAAAAAGTATTGTGCATCCCTAATTTTCATGCTGTAGAACATTTTTCCTCCAGGGGCCAATGTGAAAATGTTCTAATGGGCCACGGGCCATACATCTGATCCACAAATAACCTATATGTAAATAAAAAAGCTCCTTTAAATAGCCCCTGACTAAATTGGGGCCCTAAGCAGAATTTTATTTGGAGCCCCCCAGCCCTGACATACATTTTCTCACACTTTTTTTTTTATTGATGAGGAACTATTTTTATACTATTCAAATCAAACTTCAAATTAATTTGATGCAGAATTTGGACTTGAAACATTTTAATATATATTATTTATAATCACAAATGTATAACATGAACACGCAAACCTAACCTAAACCTATCTGAAATGCAGCCAATATTACATTCAGATAATTTGTCATAAAACATGCAAAACTAAATTATATACAAAAAGGATCAAAGTAAAGAATATGAAATTGGCTCAAATATACCTACAAACGAGGCATAATGGTGCAATATGTATATACAACTAGCCTAAGTAGCATGTTAGCATTGATTAGCTTGAAGTCATGCACTGACCAAATATGCCTGATTAGCACTCCAGCAAGTCAATAACATCAACCAAGCTCACCTTTGTGCATTCATGCACAGCATAAAACGTTTGGTGGACAGAATGAGACAAAGAAGGAGTGGAAGATTTTACATGTAAACAAACTGTTGCGTCACAGTCCATACTTTAGTGAGTTCAAGAACCGCCAAAATTAGTAGGACAAAACGATGTTCACCAAATACTCTCATCAGTGAAACATACACACAAACATATTAAACAGAGGGCTTTCTAACAATTGGGAAGGTTTGTGTCATGTTTGTCCTCAAACAAAAAACAAACTAAAACTTTAGTATGTTTTTCCATTTTCAATCCATTTTTAAAAATGCTCCAGGGAGCCACTAGGGCGGCAATAAAGAGCCGCATGCGGGTTTCTGACCCCCGATCTAAGTCTATCAGGGGTGTCAAACTGGTTTTCTTTGAGGGCCACATCGCAGTAGTGGCTGCCAAAAGAGGGCCGTTTGTAACGGTGAATAAATATGAAAGTACAAATTGGCTAGTGATATTTTTACATAACAGTCCATGCATTTGGTTATTTCTTTAATACAACTTGATGGATAACTTGATTTTAAATCATAGGTCATCCAGATATCAAAGTATTTATTTTTATTTCAATTAAAAAATATGTATACAATTAGTTGCAATATATATATAAGATTAATTGATATGTAGTTGTATGCAGTACTTGCAATTTTCTCTGTAAAAATGGAAAGAATGAATACATTTAGAATGGATGATGAAGTACTTAATTGACATATCTTATTTACAGGCTTTTGCGGGCCACATAAAATAATGTGGCAGGTTAGATTTGGCACTCGGGCCTCCAGTTTGACACCTGTGGCGTATAAGGAGGGTCGGCTATGGATAGATAGCAACAAGTAGAGGAGGGACTTTTTGAGCACCTCATGATTCAATCACGATTCAAATCAGAATTGATTCTCGATTAAAAACGATTATCAATATGTACAAACCCCATTTCCATATGAGTTGGGAAATTGTGTTAGATGTAAATTTCAACGGAATACAATGATTTGCAAATCCTTTTCAACCCATATTCAGTTGAAAATGCTACAAAGACAACATATTTGATGTTCAAATTCATAAACTTAATTTTTTTTTTGCAAATAATTAACTTGAATTTCATGGCTGCAACACGTGCCAAAGTAGTTGGGAAAGGGCATGTTCACCACTGTATTACATCACCTTTTCTTTTAACAACACTCAATAAACGTTTGGGAACTGAGGAAACTCATTGTTGAAGCTTTGAAAGTGGAATTCTTTCCATTCTTGTTTTATGTAGAGATTCAGTCGTTCAACAGTCCGGGATATCCGCTGTCGTATTTTACGCTTCATAATGCGGCGCACATTTTCGATGGGAGACAGGTCTGGACCGCAAGCGGGCCAGGAAAGTACCCGCACTCTTTTTTTACGAAGCCACGCTGTTGTAACACGTGCTGAATGTGGCTTGGTATTGTCTTGCTGAAAAAAGCAGGGGCGTCCATGAAAAAGACGGCGCTTAGATGGCAGCATATGTTGTTCCAAAACCTGTATGTACCTTTCAGCCTTAATGGTGCCTTCACAGAAGTGTAAGATACCCATGCCTTGGGCACTAATGTACCTCCATACCATCACAGATGCTGGCTTTTGAACTTTGCGTCGATAACAGACTGGATGGTTCGCTTCCCCTTTGGTCCGGATGACACGATGTCGAATATTTACAAAAACAATTTGAAATGTGGACTCGTCTGACCACAGAACACTTTTCCACTTTGCATCACTCCATCTTAGATGATCTCGGGCCCAGAGAAGCCGGCGACGTTTCTGGATGTTGTTGATAAATGGCTTTCGCTTTGTATAATAGAGCTTTAACTTTCACTTAGAGATGTAGCGACAAACTGCATTTAGTGACAGTGGTTTTCTGAAGTGTTCCTGAGCCCATGTGGTGATATCCTTTAGAGATTGAAGTTGGTTTTTGATACAGTGCCGTCCGAGGTATCGAAGGTCATGGTCATTCAATGTTGGTTTCCAGCCATTCCGCTTACGTGGAATGATTTCTCCAGATTCTCTGAACCGTTTGATGATATTATGGAGCGTCGATGTTTAAATCCCTAAATTTCTTGCAATTGCACTTTGAGAAACGTTCTTAAACTGTTTGACTCTTTGCTCACGGAGTTGTGGACAAATAGGTGTACCTCGCCCCATCCTTTCTTGTGAAAGACTGAGTATGTTTTGGGAAGCTGTTTTTTTACCCAATCATGGCACACACCTGTTCCCAATTAGCCTGCACACCTGTGGGATGTTTCAAATAAGTGTTTGATGAGCATTCCTCAACTTTATCAGTATTTATTGCCACCTTTCCCAACTTCCTTGTTACGTGTTGCTGGCATAAAATTATAAAGTTATGATTAATTTCAAAACAAAATGTTTATCAGTTTGAACATCAAATATGTTGTCTTTGTAGCATATTCAACTGAATATGGGTTGAAAATGATTTGCAAATCATTGTATTCCGTTTATATTTACATCTAACACAATTTCCCAACTCATATGGAAACGGGGTTTGTATTATTTGGGATATAGATTATAATAAAACCTTTTCAAAATAGGTTACAGGTTACACAAGCTCCTCTTGGCTGCTGACGTACAACATGTACTGCATGCGGTTGTATATCTTTTCATCTTTAATATGTCACGGCGAGGACTCGTACCCGTGCTTCTCCTGCAACTATGTGTCACAGTTCCTCTTCTGGCTGCTCGGGTGGACTCGCCCCTGCTCGCGCTAAACACGGCACGCCCACGCAGCAACAAGGCTGCAGACAATTACGCATCAGCGCACCTAGACCTGAGGAGAGGGAGCTGCATAAAAGCAAGCGAACCCAAAAGATCTTCGCCAGAACGTAGTCAATCTCACCTGAGTAAGCATCACGTCTGGCACCCCTCTCTCGTTCCTTGCTGGCCTTCTGTGTGCTCCTACTCGTTCCTTTATTGATGTCCTTTGTGTTTTCCCTGTTACCTGTGATCGTGTCTTGCCTCACGACCCTCTCCCGGATCTTTGCTCGCCTCCCTTGATCCTCGACCACTGCCTGGACACGGACATTGTTGCCTCTCTCCTGCCCTCGACTGCTTGCCTTCCCACTGACTGCCTTTTTGCCTTAACCTTTAAATTTGGTGAAAGATTCACTCATCACGCACCAACAACACCCACTGGTAAATATCACATTGTTAAGTCCACACATCGTCTGCTTTCACTCACTAGTGGTAGCATACACAATCCACACATTCATCAAAGGTTTCTGCGTGACTGCATGGGTTCCCTCCGGGTACTCCGGCTTCCTCCCACCTCCAAAGACATGCACCTGGGGATAGGTTGACTGGCAACACTAAATGGTCCCTAGTGTGTGAATGTTGTCTGTCTATCTGTGTTGGCCCTGTGATAAAGTGGCGACTTGTCCAGGGTGTACTCCGCCTTCCGCCCGATAGTAGCTGAG
Organism: Nerophis ophidion; assembly: GCF_033978795.1. NCBI lineage: Eukaryota > Metazoa > Chordata > Actinopteri > Syngnathiformes > Syngnathidae > Nerophis > Nerophis ophidion. Next base: position 26,234,856 of record NC_084625.1, on the reverse strand, counting down.
ATAGGCACGAGCGACCCCCCGCAATCCCAAAAGGAAAATGGATGGATGGATATTAATAATAGATGTTCAATGGTTTAATCCAAAATGTAATTCATTGTATGAGCTTCAAAGAGATCAGTGTGAATATGTAATTACATTTGGGAGTTCGCTTTTTGGCAAGCCCCATTCCTGACTTAGACTTAGACTTAAACTTAGACTACCTTTTATTGTCATTCAAATTTGAACTTTACAGTAAAGATAAGAACGACATTTGGTTGCATTGGCTCGTTGTAGTGCAGATATAAATACATACATTACTGTACAGATACAGTGGGGCAAAACGTATTTAGTTAGCCACCAATTGTGCAAGTTCTCCCACGTCGTGTTTGGAGGAAGAAGAATACTGAGTTGCATCCCAAGAACACCACACCTACTGTGAAGCATGGGGGTGGAAACATCATGCTTTGGGGCTGTTTTTCTGCTAATGGGACAGGACGATTGATCCGTGTTAAGGAAAGAATGAATGGGGCCATGTATCGTGAGATTTTGAGCCAAAACCTCCTTCCATCAGTGAGAGCTTCGAATGGTTGACCAAATACTTATTTTCACCATCATTTACAAATAAATTCTTTAAAATTCCTACAATGTGAATTCCTGGATTTTTTTTCCACATTCTGTCTCTCACAGTTGAAGTGTACCTATGATGAAAATTACAGACCTCTGTCATCATTTTAAGTGGGAGAACTTGCACAATCGGTGGCTGACTAAATACTTTTTTGCCCCACTCTAAATATATTGCACTTTTGCATATGCAGCCACATTTATGGATGTATGTTATATTGTCTTTATAGTCCAGCGAGTTAATCTGTTTTTGGGGGGAAATTGAGGGCATTATTATGATGCATTCAATAGTCTTCTGGGCAATCCTGCTCCAAGCAACTTTTTGTTAATTTTTTTTCCCTTTAAAATGTGAATTTCAGATGTCAAAAGTCATAGTTTCTCAATGCCGTGACGCACAATTTAATCTAATTTCAAGGCTTCTGCCTCTAATGAGTAAATGTAGCCAACCTAAAAGCGCAAAGACTTCATTCTAAGGGCGCTCCATCTAATGTGGCGCTGAGGGCTGCCTGGCGCAAAAGGAAGCTCATCTCTTTGACTGAGAGTGGAGGTATTTGCCTTTAGAGGGCCTTGTGGACACATTAAGGCCTATTTGCATGGGCCATAATGCTAACGGAGCTCAGTGGAGCCGTTGGTTTAAATATTTTCTCTTGCAGGGAAGCAGAGCAGTGACTCTTTTTACGGAACAAGTTAATGGCTCCCCCCGCAATAGCTTGTTGTGGATGATTTAAAACACTATACCAACAGTGGGAATGAGCTCTCTTTGTAATTCGCCGTTTTCTTGCTGTTCGACTAAGACTAACATGTGATGTGATTCACCGGCATCATTGACGTCTATGTTTATAGACAATTATGCAAAACTCTTGCAAAAAAACAAACAAAAAAAAAGCCCTCCCCTTTAAAAATGTTACCTTTTACCCCCCCTCCTCACTCTCTTTTGTCCCGAGCGCCACAATTAAGGGCCGTGGCTGTGAATAACAAAGCGCGAGCCCCTCCTTGCCAGGTAGCCTCAGGTTGTGTTTACGCTCCGGCACATCAAAGGCATTGCTGAACTTTTCCAAGCCCCTCCTGCTCAGGTAGTAATCCCAAAGTATAATCTCTTTAAAAACTGTAAAACCCATTAGAGTGACACCATCTAAATCCACACAGAGTGGAAATGATGGTGACAGAAGCCCGTCGACAAAAAAACAAAAAAAAAGGTGGCTATGAAGACTCAAAGAGCGCTTTTGTTTTTTTTTCCGGTGATGTATTTGCAATAATTACCTCGCAGCGCAAACGTGTTCTATTGGTTTTTTACACAACACAATGTGTCAATTTGACTTGATAACCACAGCCATGGAAACAACACAAACATATCTAATTGGCTATTCTAATGCAAAGTAAATATACGTTTATTTTAAGAGATATGACCAATACTGCTTCTGATATGAGCTCAGTCACATGACTCATTTTTACCAGGGGCCATATTGGAATTCTAAGTTCCTTTTGTTATAAGTGAGTAAATAAGTATGGAAAAATAAAAACTCTTGCAAAATTTTTTTTTTCATCGGCACAAACAATGGCAGCTTACATACATGCACACAATATTGCTACGGCGGGATCACATGTTTGTGCGCAGGTCGTTTCCCCAAGATGTAAATGGACGTCCGAAAGCAGCATGCAGGTAGGAAGTAGTGTTGTCCCGATACAAACATTTTGGTACCGGTGCCGCTTCCAAAATTATTTTGATACTTTGATACTTCTCTCAATGAAGGGGACCATAATAAACTGCATTATTGGCTTTATTTGAACAACAAATCTTAGGGTGCACTAAACATATGTTTCTTATTGCAAGTTTGTCCTTAAATAAAATAGTGACCATACTAGACAACTTGTCTTTTAGTAGTAGGTAAGCAAACAAAGCCTCTTGATTTAGCTGCTAAAATATTTTGTCATTTATCCTTTGTTTATTTTGTCAACACTATTAAGGACAAGTGGTAGAAAATGAATTATTGATCTACTTGTTCATTTACTGTTAATATCTGCTTACTTTCTCTTTTAACATGTTCTATTTACCCTTATGTTAAAATGTAATAATCACTTATTGTTCTGTTGTCCGAATGCTTTGCATTACTTTTGGATGATACCAAACATTTAGGGATCAATCCTATACCAAGTAGTTACAGGATCATACATTGGTCATATTCAAAGTCCTCAGGTGTCCAGGAACATATTTACTGAGTTTATAAATACAAACGCCGTTTCCATATGTGTTGGGAAATTGTGTTGGATGTAAATATAAACGTAATACAATGATTTGCAAATCATTTTCAACTCATATTCAGTTGAATATGCTACAAAGACAACATATTTGATGTTCAAACTGATAACAATTTTTTTTAGCAAATTATCATTAACTTTAGAATTTGATGCCAGCAACACGTGACAAAGAAGTTGGGAAAGGTGGCAATAAATACTGATAAAGTTGAGGAATGCTCGTCAAACACTTATTTGGAACATCCCACAGGTGTGCAGGCTATTGGGAACAGGTGGGTGCCATGATTGGGTACAAAAACAGCTTCCAAAAAAATGCTCAGTCTTTCACAAGAAAGGATGGGGCGAGGTACACCCCTTTGTCCACAACTGCGTGAGCAAAGAGTCAAACAGTTTAAGAACAACGTTTCTCAAAGTGCAATTGCAAGAAATTTAAGGATTTCAACATCTACGCTCCATAATATCATCAAAAGGTTCAGAGAAGCTGTAGAAATCAATCCATGTAGGTGGCATGGCCGGAAACCAACATTGAATGACCCTGACCTTCGATCCGTCAGACGGCACTGTATCAAAAACCGACATTAATCTCTAAAGGATATCACCACATGGACTCAGGAACAATTCAGAAAACCACTGTCACTAAATACAGCTTGTCGCTACATCTGTAAGTGCAAGTTAAAGCTCTAGTATGCAAAGGGAAAGCCATTTATCAACAACATCCAGAAACACCGCCAGCTTCTCTGGGCCCGAGTTCATCTAAGATGGACTGATGCAAAGTGGAAATGTGTTCTGTGGTCTGACGAGTCCACATTTCAAATTGTTTTTTGAAATATTCGACATTGTGTCATCCAGACCAAAGGGGAAGCGAACCATCCAGACTGTTATTGACGCAAAGTTCAAAAGCCAGCATCTGTGATGGTATGGGGGTGCATTAGTGCCCAAGGCATGGGTAACTTACACATCTGTGAAGGCACCATTAATGCTGCAAGGTACAAACAGGTTTTGTAACAACATATGCTGCCATCTAAGCGCAGTCTTTTTCATGGACGCTACTGTTTATTTCAGCAGGACAATGTCAAGCCACATTCAGCACGTGTTACTTCGTAAAAAAAGAGTGTGGCCACTTTCCTGGCCCGCCTGCCTGAATCTGCCAGAACCTATTCCATGATAGAGATGATCACCATAGTTACAGTTTAAGAGGAAACAACAAATTATATTTAACTAAATTTAGAACCACTTTAAAATCAATGTGCAATTCAGTTCGTGGAGTCAATCTGTGGAACAACTTAGGGGCCAAGTTAAAAACGTGTTCTAACATGATTCAATTTAAAACACTGTTTAAAAAATAAGTACTGGTGATGTACGAGGAAGAAAGAGAGTGATGCCCTCAGCACAGAGCGATTGGAGAAAGGTGTATGGTCAGAGAGTGTTTGGGCCCGTGTGTGTGTGTGTTTTGTCATGTCTTGTCTTGTCTCATAGTAATGTTAGTGTACAGGAGTTTTTCTTGTTTTTGTTTATCGAGTATTGTTCCTGTATTATATTGTTTACGTTAAATGTGGAATGAGTGAGAGGGGTTGGGCTATAATAAGCATCTGCTTCATCCAACCCCTTTTCAAGCCTTGCATAAATATCTCTGCCAAAATGTAAAAAAAAAAAAAAAAAAAAATGTGTTTAGTTTGACTGTGCAGTTTTGAAATAAATATTTCAATTCTCAAAATATTGTTTTAATTTATTTTCACGTAAAAAAAGTCTAATTTTTAAGGTGTGAAGACTTTTATTTTATATTTTAGTAGTACTAGCGACTTCCTTGTTCATTTACGGAACCCGGTCAACTTCCTTTGTTTTCACTTTATTGAATTGTGCATGCAAGTGACGTCAAGGACACATTGGGACCTTATTGGGGCATGTGCGTGTTTACACTGGAGTCTGATAAAGAACACATTTTACTAGCAGTGTAAACAGTTTTCAAATTTTGGAAAACATCGGATTTGGACCACTTCGTCTTGCAGTATGAACACAGTCATATTGAATAGTTTGAGCCAAGCAAAGTCAACAGTACACAATAACTTAAAAAAAGCAAAAACTTCTATGTACTACTCTTTTAAATACTTTAACTTTTGCCCACAAAGTCCTCTTGTGTCTAAGGAATTCCTCCCTAAGCTTGTAAACATGAACAAATACAACAAAAAAATTATTTAGAGAAAATACAATTATGGTTATGGTTAAAATGAATTTTACAATATATAAACCAGGGGTATCAAACGTAAGGCCCACGGGCACCATCAGGCCCGCAAACAGGTTTTATCCGTCCCCCGGGATGAGTTTGCTAATTATGAAAATAAATCTGAAATTTTTGAATGAAAGAAACTGCTGTTCTAAATGTGTCCATTACGTGTCACACCAGCAATTGTTTGTATTTTTGTAGATTATGTTACATATGTATGTAAAAAACAAATAAACCACATGATGTTAGTACATCAGTCGAGGAAAATGAGCAAACTACATAAATGACATCCTGTAATTTGATTTTTATATAACTTTTTTTATCTTGATAGACTGAAAATTAACACCAATGAGTTGACTGATGAACATTATCACATAACTTATTCTGAAAGTATAAACAATAACAAATAATGATAAAATTATATTAACCGCTACACATAAGTGTAAAAACAACAACAACATTATCATTCGTACATTTTCAGAATGTGCTTGTTGTATTTTTAAATAAAGAAAATAATCTGAAGTTGTCTTTATTTTTAAGTTATCGAGCCGTGATTTTACCAGTCCAGTCCACTTTGATGTAGATTTTTCTCCATGTGGCCCCCGATCTAAAATGAGTTTGATACCCCTGTTCTATACAATTAAAATATGATACCTCACATATTTGACATATATTAGTTTCTCCTTTCAACATGTCCAAAAAGGAGCAGGAAGAAGCTTATTTGACTCAACCTCTTTTCCAAGTCATAGCCATTACTAACGCACATGTTCACTTCCTGTTCTCACTTATAACATGATTTAAATCAATGAATTCTAAATACAAAAGTTAAGTCAGTCATGAATCACTTCATGGGTTAATAAACATGACCCTAAATTTCAATAATATAGTACAGAGGACTAATCGCTCTAGTATGGATGATATACTGATACTACCCTTGGTATCGACATCATACATTAATGCATTTTTGTTGTTATATTATCCTCTCGTTAGATTCTTATTAATCTGCTTACTTTCTTATGTAACACGCTTCCATCTACACTTATTCATTGGTGTTGTTTCAATGTTAGCTGAGCTACAACCCTGCCTGCTTCTGGTTGCTCTTGTTGTATAACATTTTGGAGACGATTCTTATTAGCTTAGTGAAATGGCTCCAAATTGTATGGCAACACATAATTAGTTTATGATTGGCATTAACAGGCATTAAGAGGCTTTAAACAGCAATGGCAATTACATACTAAAAAAATAAACAAAATCGGCCAGTATTATCAGTGGTTTATTATTGTATTTAGTTAAAACAATAATACACATCACCAAAAACGTCGGAAAAAACATTAATGCTTCAACTATATCTTTTATAATGTTAGAAGAGTCATCTTGTGTTATGAGTGAAGGAGGAAGAGGTTAAAAAAGAAGTTACCCTATTAAAATACAAACAAAACCCGGAAGCGTAATTTACCCTTTCAAAATAAAAAGTTTAAAAAAAAACACTAAACACACCATGAATAGTGTTTTGCATGAATGCGTTGTAGCAGAATACGATTATTACCAAAAAGACGCCGTATAACTTATAAAATATGCAGGTATGCAGATTATTTTGTGATTTAGGGATGAATACCTTCCACGCCACCTGTAAAAATGGATGTGTAAATTTATATGTAGACTGCAGGGTTCCAAGAATGACTTTATGATACAGATAACCAATCCGAGGTGTAATTCTGTTAGGTACCAATCGTATATATGGAAACACTGGTAACTGTGCCTTTTGTGGAAAATGTGGACCCATTTTTAAAGTATATATATATCTATACATAAAAAACATGTCAATATACAATTTTTTGTATATATATATATATATATATATATATATGACGTCTAGGTGGCATTGTGGCGTGTGTTTGCATTCTCGTGGTGCAGCGGAGATGGAACACAGCGTAAAGGTAGGAATGATGATTTATTCCTGACTACAAAAACAAACTAATAACAAAAACACTTGCACTATAGACAAACCAACAGAACTTAGCATAGGAGCTAGAAAGAACAGAAATTGCTAGTATCTAAACTAGGGACAAGGAAATAAACAAAATAGCCTGGAAGCTAAACGAATAACAAAAGTACTTTACCACAATGCGGGAATGAGACGTCATCTGTTGCGTGAGGCAAACTAAAGTCCGAGAACGAAAGGTAAACAAAGACAGGCATATATAGGGGCAGAAATCATCAGGGGCAGGTGCGCGTGATCAAAAACAGGTGACACTAAATGCGTAACTAGGCAACCGAAACAAACCAGGAAGTGCAACCGGGAACTAAAGATGTCAAATACAAAACAGGCTGTGATAACAAAACAGAAACAAAACCAGAATATGACATGGTCCATGACTTGGACCATGACATAAGCCTCCCTCTAAGGGACAGATCCCAGATGTCCCAGTATGAACCCCCCCACACAAAAAAGTCCAAACATGAAGGGAGGGCGGAGGGAGGACACGGTGGAGGGTCACCAGGTCGCATGTCCCCGAATCCACCGAGGACAAGCCAGGTGGCGGCGGCGCTGACGTGAAAGTCTTGGGGGGCGCCCTCGTAGAGGCCACACATGTAGCAGACGTGGAGGAGGAAGTGCCCGGCGGGGCGGACGACCCCGTAGAGGCCGCACCCGTGGCCGACATGGAGGAGGACGCTTCAGCGCCGTCGTCATGGCAGGCTTGAAAGCTGCCGACGAGGGTGCGGGGACTGCAGCCAAAGCAGGCCCGAAAGCAGCAGGCAAAGACGGAGCGGTTGCTGCAGCCGAATCCGGTGGTGTCGTCGTGGAGACAGGCGGTGGCGTCGCGGCAGACGAATCAGGCGGGGACGTCGCGGCAGACGAGTCAGGCGGGGACGTCGCGGCAGACGAGTCAGGCGGGGACGTCGCGGCAGACGAGTCAGGCGGGGACGTCGCGGCAGACGAGTCAGGCGGGGACGTCGCGGCAGACGAGTCAGGCGGGGACGTCGCGGCAGACGAGTCAGGCGGGGGCGCCACAGCAGACGAGTCAGGCGTGGGCGCCGCGGCAGACAAGTCAGGCGTGGACGCCGCGGCAGACGAGTCAGGCGTGGACGCCGGCAGAGGAGCTGGTGCAGACGCCGGCAGAGGAGCTGGTGCAGAAGCCGGCAGATGAGCAGGTGCAGAAGCCGGCAGAGGAGCAGGTGCAGAAGCCGGCAGAGGAGCAGGTGCAGAAGCCGGCAGAGGATCCGGCACTGGTTTTGGCAGAGGATCCGGCACTGGTTTCAGCCGAAGAGCCGGCACTGGTCTCAGCCGAGGAGCCGGCACTGGTCTCAGCTGAAGAACAGGTGCTGGAGTGGGATCCAGCATGAAGTCCCGTGCTGGAGTGGGATCCAGCATGACGTCAGGTGCTGGAGTGTAATCCAGACCTGGACTAGAAGTCTGACATGGACTAGGACTAAGACTTGAACTCAAACTACGACTAGGACTACGACTGTGACTAGGACAAGGACAGGGACCAGGACTCGAACTATGACAAAGACTACTACAAGGACTAAGACTATGAATAAGACTCTGACTAGGACTAGGACAAGGACTAAGAACAAGACTATGACTAGGACCAGGACTCAAACTGTGACTATGGCTAGGACTAGGAATGTGACTGTGACTTGGGCTAGAACTGAGACAAGAACTGGGACTAGAACTGGGACTAGCTACAGCTAGCCGTGGTGCCGGTGGAGGCGGCCTAGGAGGTGCTAGCTGGAATACCGGTGGAGGAGGACGCACAGGAGGCTGCAGTCTGACGGGACGAAAAACTGGCGGAGGAGGTCTTTGTGGAGGAAGAGGCTTGGCTGAACGCCACTGTGCTACCTCCGTAGCACAGCTACCAGCATGAGCCACCCTGTCCACAAGCGGATGCCAGACACTCTCTCCATGGTCTACAACTACCTCTAGGGGTGGGTGGGGGGAGGAACAGAAAGAGGTAGACAGGGTGGGAGGAAAAGTCCCTGGGGAAGGGGGCCAAGTCACATGTGGAGGGGTTTCAGAAAATAAAGACTTATATTGGGATTGAAAACAAATGTATTTAAGGAGTGTAAGGGAGCTATTCACGTCCCCTGTGGACGACTGAGGGAGTGCATGCTCTAAAAAAAAATCTTCATCTCCACTCTGCTCAGGTGACGCTACCAGGCCAGTCGGAGGAGTGAGATGAGGAATAAAAAAAAGAGTTACCAGACACGGGAGAAGAGTCCTGGACGGGTTGGAAGTGGCTGTGTCCGTGAAAGAGGGATGGCGGGGCTGACGCGTCACTATCGGGAGGTGAAGTCCTCCTCCGTGACTTCCGCTTTCGCTGACGCATGCGGACCGGGACCGCAGCAAGCCGAAAGGCGTCGGGTGAAGCCTGAAGACGTTCAGGCTCCCAGATCCACCCTGGCGTGTGGCAATAAGTCCCTGCCTGCATCGCTTGGACTATCTGCCCTGTATGCACATCAAAGGCCTCTGCTGCTAGAGAACGTTGACTAGCTCGGACTATACTGTGACGTCTAGGTGGCATTGTGGCGTGTGTTTGCGTTCTCGTGGTGCAGCGGAGATGGGACACAGCGTAAAGGTAGGAATGATGATTTATTTCTGACTACAAAAACAAACTAATAACAAAAACACTTGCACTATGGACAAACCAACAGAACTTAGCATAGGAGCTAGAAAGAACAGAAATTGCTAGTATCTAAACTAGGGACAAGGAAATAAACAAAATAGTCTGGAAGCTAAACGAATAACAAAAGTACTTTACCACAATGCGGGAATGAGACGTCATCTGTTGCGTGAGGCAAACTAAAGTCCGAGAACGAAAGGCAAACAAAGACAGGCATATATAGAGGCAGAAATCATCAGGGGCAGCGTGATCAAAAACAGGTGACACTAAATGCGTAACTAGGCAACCAAAGCAAACCAGGAAGTGCAACTGGGAACTAAAGATGTCAAATACAAAACAGGCTGTGATAACAAAACAGAAACAAAACCAGAATATGACATGGTCCAAGACTTGGACCATGACAATATATATATATATATATATATATATATATATATATATATATATATATATATATATATATATATATATATATATATATATATATATATATATATATATATATATATATATATATATATATATATATACTAGGGCTGTGGATCTTTGGGTGTCCCACTATTCGATTCAATATCGATTCTTGGGGTCACGATTCGATAATATATCGATTTTTTCGATTCGATCGATTCTCGATTCAAAAACAATATTTTTCCCATTCAAAACGATTCTGTATTCATTCAATACATAGGATTTCAGCAGGATCTACCCCAGTCTAGTGACATGCTAGCAGAGTAGTAGATTAAAAAAAAAAAGCTTTTATAATTGTAAAGGAAAATGTTTTATCAACTGATTGCAATAATGTAAATTTGTTTTAATTATTAAACAAAAAAAATTGACTTATTTTATCTTTGTGAAAACATTGGACACAGTGTGTTGTCAAGCTTATGAGATGCGATGCAAGTGTAAGCCACTGTGACACTTTCGTTTTTTATTTTTATTTTTATAAATGTCTAATGATAATGTCAATGAAGGATTTGTAATCACTGATATGCTGAAATTATAACTAATATTGATACTGTTGTTGATAATATTCATTTTTTTTCACTTCTTTTGGTTTGTTCTGTGTCGTGTTTGTGTCTCCTCTCAATCGCTCTGTTTATTGCAGTTCTGAGTGTTGCTGGGTCAGGTTTGGTTTTGGAATTGGATTGCATTGTTATGGTATTGCTGTGTAGTGGTTTGTTGGATTGATTGAAAAAATAAAAAAATACAATTAAAAAATAATAAAAAAATCGATTTAAAAAAAATGAGAATCGATTTTGAATCGCACAACATATTCGATTCGTATTCGAATCGATTTTTCCCCCACACCCCTAATATATACATACATACATACATACATATATATATATATATATATATATATATATATATATATATATACACATATACAAACGTTTAAACTGTACATGTATACACACATGTATATATATATAAGTATATATATATGTACATATTTATTTTTAATTATTATTATTATTATTTTTTTAAATATTTTTTTTTACTGCTTTTATTTATGTATTAGATTCCTTTTACTGAATATGCACCAGCACAATTTTTAATATGATGTGATAATGCCTTTCCTACTGTATTTTTTTTTTCTGTACTGTTTGTGATTGTATATCTACTTGGACGTTGGAGTCTGCAATAAATCTTAATTGATATGGTTCTACTTGATTCTGCGGCGCTCTATTCCCGTCAACTCCACCATGGGCTGAAGATGGTGCATGAATGCAAGATGAGCCACACAGCCGTGAAATATCCACATCAGCTGCCTGAGTGGAAGCTCAATATTCAACAGCGAAACTCCATATAGCTGTAAGAAAAAAGCAAATTTGCTGTAAATGCATACGCTTAGAATATTTTCTGTATGTTTGACAACCTAAAATTTCTTTGATATAACATTAATGGAGGTTGCAGTGTTACGACTGGTTGGCATAGTGATGCCAAATTGGTCCCCTTGTGGATGCGTCGGCATGAACACAGCAACGGTAAGTTTAAATGATTTATTAACCTTACCAAAAACAGACTATGAACAAAAACACTGGAGCTAACAGACAAAAATAAACCAAGGGCGCTAGCATGAATGCTAGGAATAGAAAATACAAAAACTATACTTGGCACGAAGCACACAAAAGAGTAAACAAAAAACATTCAGCATGAAAGCTGGAATATCGAGTGGCTTAGCGTAAGAGCTAGCGAGAAAATACATACGGGTAGTAGACAGTCGTGAATGTTGCTGGAAGGCAAATTAGAGTCCCAGAAAGAAATGACGAAAAGGGACGGGCTTAAATAGGTGAGTAATCAAAAAGTGACAGGTGTGCAGAAACCGTGATTAGCAGGTGGGAACAATGAGGAACCATGGTGACTGACTAAACAGGAAGTAAGAGTGTAGAACAGTGATACAACAACTGGAAGTATAAAACATATGTGGTGATCCAAGTAGCGGATCGCAACATGTAGTGGAAGTATATACATTGGACCCTTATTGTATCTTTATTTCTGATTGTGTAGTCTGGCAGTAGAAACATCCACAATGGATTTCAGGTATTTTTTTTTGTTTCAAATCCATGGAAACATTTCTGGAAATACATTTTAACAGTCTTACCCATGATAGTTTTTGATAGTTCACTACATCGTTTTCTCAGAATATTTAAATTGAAGACAAAACAATGGTTTATGAGAATTTTTGCAAGTTATTAGCATGTTTAAGATTAAAATGTTCAATATTGTATCTGTAGCCAGTCATTGTTGACTTCTAAGCTGCATAAGCAGAAAACATGGAGGAAACATTGCCAAAGACCCACCATGACAGGCAGGGGTTTGTTTTGTTTTCATGTGTTTTGCTTTCTATGTCCTGTTTGCACTCTTATTTTTCAGTCCAATTTTCTGTTTTGTATTGCATTTTGCATGTCCTGCAGTAGCTTTACCACTGTTACCAGGAAGAAGTATCCTGATAAAAAATATTTAATCCTGTTAAAGAAAGAGAAAATCTTATCAATCTCATAAAGCATAGAAAAAGACATCGATTACATTTCTATTTTGTTTAATCAGCCGTTTTACTGCCGTATTACAGTCATCAATCAATCAATCAATCAATGTTTATTTATATAGCCCCAAATCACAAATGTCTCAAAGGACTGCACAAATCATTACGACTACAACATCCTCGGAAGAACCCACAAAAGGGCAAGGAAAACTCACACCCATTGGGCAGGGAGAATTCACATCGAGTGGGACGCCAGTGACAATGCTGACTATGAGAAACCTTGGAGAGGACCTCAGATGTGGGCAACCCCCCTCTAGGGGACCGAAAGCAATGGATGTCGAGCGGGTCTAACATGATACTGTGGAAGTTCAATCCATAGTGGCTCCAACACAGCCGCGAGAGTTCAGTTCAAAGCGGATCCAAGACAGCAGCGAGAGTCCCGTCCACAGGAGACCATCTCAAGCGGAGGCGGATCAGCAGCGTAGAGATGTCCCCAACCGATACAGGCGAGCGGTCCATCCTGGGTCTCGACTCTGGACAGCCAGTATTTCATCCATGGTCATCGGACCGGACTCCCTCCTCAAGGGAGGGGGGGACATAGGAGAAAGCAAAGAAGCGGCAGATCAACTGGTCTAAAAAGGAGGTCTATTTAAAGGCTAGAGTATACAGATGAGTTTTAAGGTGAGACTTAAATGCTTCTACTGAGGTAGCATCTCGAACTGTTACTGGGAGGGCATTCCAGAGTACTGGAGCCCGAACGGAAAATGCTCTATAGCCCGCAGACTTTTTTTGGGCTCTAGGAATCACTAATAAGCCGGAGTCTTTTGAACGCAGATTTCTTGCCGGGACATATGGTACAATACAATCGGCAAGATAGGCTGGAGCTAGACCGTGTAGTATTTTATCCGTAATTAGTAAAACCTTAAAGTCACATCTTAAGTGCACAGGAAGCCAGTGCAGGTGAGCCAGTACAGGCGTAATATGATCAAACTTTCTTGTTCTTGTCAAAAGTCTAGCAGCCGCATTTTCTACCAACTGTAATCTTTTAATGTTAGACATGGGGAGACCCGAAAATAATATGTTACAGTAATCGAGACGAGACGTAACAAACGCATGGATAATGATCTCGGCGTCTTTAGTGGACAAAATGGAGCGAATTTTAGCGATATTACGGAGATGAAAGAAGGCCGTTTTAGTAACGCTTTTAATGTGTGACTCAAAGGAGAGAGTTGGGTCAAAGATAATACCCAGATTTTTTACCGAGTCACCTTGTTTTATTATTTGGTTGTCAAATGTTAAAGTTGTATTATTAAATAGAGGTCGGTGTCTAGCAGGACCGATAATCAGCATTTCCGTTTTTTGGGCGTTAAGTTGCAAAAAGTTAGCGGACATCCATTGTTTAATTTCATAAGACACGCTTCCAACTGACTACAGTCCGGCGTGTTGGTCAGCTTTAGGGGCATGTAGAGTTGGGTGTCATCAGCATAGCAGTGAAAGCTAATACCGTATTTGCGTATGACGTCACCTAGCGGCAGCATGTAGATGAAGAAGAGTACAGGGCCAAGGACCGAACCCTGGGGAACTCCACACGTTACCTTAACATAGTCCGAGGTCACACTGTTATGGGAGACGCACTGCATCCTATCAGTAAGATAGGAGTTAAACCAAGACAGGGCTGAGTCTGACATACCAATTCGTGTTTTGATACGCTCTAATAAAATATTATGATCGACGGTATCGAAAGCAGCGCTAAGATCGAGGAGCAGCAACATAGATGACGCATCAGAGTCCATCGTTAGCAATAGATCATTAGTCATTTTTGCGAGGGCTGTCTCCGTGGAGTGATTTGCCCTGAAACCAGATTGAAAGGTTTCACATAGATTGTTAAACGCTAAGTGTTCATTTAGCTGCTCTGCAACAATTTTTTCGAGGATTTTCGAAATAAAGGGAAGGTGAGACACCGGTCGGTAGTTTACCATGAGGTCAGGATCGAGGTTAGGTCTTTTAAGGAGAGGATGAATAACCGCTTTTTTGAATGCTAGGGGAACAGTGCCCGAGGAAAGTGATAAGTTTATAATATTTAGCACTGATGGACCTAATAATACAAAAAGCTCCTTGATAAGTTTCCCAGGAAGTGGGTCAAGTAAACATGTTGTTTGTTTTATTCCATTTACACGTTGTAACAATTCTTCTAATGTTATTTCATCAAAACGAGAGAAACTATTTTGGATATTTGCAGTATCCGCCGTATATACAATCGTATCTGTGTTACTATAACGCAGTTGTAGCTGGGACGCATTGTCTTTAATCTCCTTTCTAATAAGTTAAATTTTCTTATTAAAGAACTTCATAAAGTCATCTGCCGAATGGGTGGAGCTACTGGAAGGAGTCCCTCGTTGGGTTAGCGATGCTACTGTACTAAACAAAAATTTTGGATCGTTTTTATTAATGCGGATGAGATTTGAGTAATAATTAGTTTTAGCTAAGGTAAGCATGCGTTTATAAGTTATTAAACTATCAGTCCATGCTTGATGGTGCACCTCAAGTTTAGTTGTGCGCCATTTGCGTTCCAGCTTTCTACATAATAATTTCTGAGCTCTAGTTTCTTCAGTAAACCATGGCGTACGCCTTTTTGGAGCCTTTTTTAATTTTAGCGGTGCTATACTATAAATGGTTTCGCGCAGGGCGTTGTTAAAGTTGTTAGTGAGGTTATAAATAGAGCCCACATACTTTGGGAACGGTGCCATTACCGAGGGCAGTAGGTCAGCAAGAGTCGTCGTTGTGGCAGCATTAATGTTGCGGCTGCTAGAGCAGTTTTTATTATTATTAGCTTGCCGAACATGAGTCTGAACTTCGAATTTTATAAGGTAATGATCGGACATTACTTTAGTATACGGGAGTATCATAACTTTGGAAACGGTGATACCTCTGACAAGCACTAGGTCTATCGTATTACCGTTGTGATGCGTCGGTTCATTTATTATTTGTGTAAGACCACAGCTATTAATTATAGTCTGGAGCGCCACGTCATGGTTTGGAAACTATTAAAGTATGTAACTAAATATTTACTAAATATTTCTATTCAAACATTTCATTTCACAACTCACTGGTAAACAGTATATCTATGGCTTATCAAATCAAATTAAATCAAACTTTATTTTCAAAGCGCTTTTCATACATAAAAGAAATGCAACGCAAAGTGTTTTAAAAAGTTAAAAAAAATACCCCGGTGACCCAAATCCGCCATTATCACATACATATGCACGGATACAAATACCAAACATAAACACACACACAACATACACACAAATGCAACTACTGTATAGGGACAAATGATTTCATGGCTGAGTACAGAGGACACATGTGAGTAAACACTATCACAGGAGCCATCTGCACCAGGAGGTCATCAGACCATGGCCACCAGGACTCTGAGACAAAAGCACTCCCACAAGCACGGCCGATAACCCCTGAAGAAGATGGCTCCTCATCTGAGGAACGACGGAAAATACAAATAATAAAACTCGCAAAATAGTAAGAACCATGAGTAGAGATAAAGAATAAAATACAAGTAAGACATATGAAGATAGGAAAAAATAGAAAAAAAAACAATATACAGTAAATAATAAATATATAGAACAAAATAAAATTGTGCATAACTAACAGGATAAAAAGTAAAATACAAATAACTTCAATAAAATAAATAATATTAGATAAAAGCCAAATCCAAAAGGTGGGTCTTAACAACAATACGGTACATTGTTTTCATGGTAAAAAATATGTTTTTTTTTAACCTAGACTGTTTGGAAAAATGGTTGAACGAGGACTGTAACATGTTTACATTGTAAAGTTAAGGGTTTCATGGTAAAATAGAGCATTTTATTGACCAAACTTAGTTTTCAATTAGAGATGTCCGATAATGGCTTTTTTGTCGATATCCGATATTCTGATATTGTCCAACTCTTAATTATCGATTCCGATATCAACCGATACCGATATATACGGTCGTAGAATTAACACATTATTATGCCTAATTTTGTTTTGATGCCCTGCTGGATGCATTAAACAACGTAACAGGGGTTTCCAAAATAGATCAACTCAAGTTGTGGAAAAAAATGCCAACATGATACTGCCATATTTATATTTGAAGTCACAAAGTGCATTATTTTATTTAACATGCCTCAAAACATCAACTTGGAATTTGGGACATGCTCTCCCTGAGAGAACATGGGAAGGTTGAGGTGGGGGTGACGGGGGTAGTGGGGAGTATATATTGTAGCGTCCTGGAAGAGTTAGTGCTGCAAGGGTTTCTGGATATTTGTTCTGTTGTGTTTATGTTGTCTTACGGTGCAGATGTTCTCCCGAAAAGTCTTTGTCATTCTTGTTTGGTGTGGGTTCACAGTGTGGCACATATTTCTAACAGTGTTAAAGTTGTTTGTACGGCAACCCTCAGTGTGACCTGTATGGCTGTTAACCAAGTAGATAGATGGATAGATAGATAGATAGTACTTTATTTATTCCGTCAGGAGAGTTCCTTCAGGAAAATTACAATTTTCAGCACAATCCCATTCAAGATCAGACAAACATTACAGTGAGACAGAACAGGATCGCTGACGGGTCTGCCGGCTTCCAGCGCCCCTTACAAAAAAGATGACATACAGGTAAACAAGGGGGGTGGGGGGGGGGGGGGGGGGGGGGTGTAGAAAAAAATATAAGATTCAAATAAAATTAAAAAATCGGTCTTAGCCTAGGCCCTGGAGTGGGGGTGCAGACTGAGGCCAAGGGAAAAAAAAAACAACAACAACAACTCATAG
The DNA here is from genome assembly GCF_033978795.1 of Nerophis ophidion. Classification (NCBI taxonomy): domain Eukaryota; kingdom Metazoa; phylum Chordata; class Actinopteri; order Syngnathiformes; family Syngnathidae; genus Nerophis; species Nerophis ophidion. The sequence continues at coordinate 26,217,360 of NC_084625.1, read as the reverse complement.
CCATAGTACACATCCCTCTTCCATGTGTGTAAGAGGGAAACATCAAACATCAAAGAACACAGAGGACATTACAGACATTAAAGCAGCAGATACAAGCAGACACTTCTACATACAGCTATGAATAAAAAGTAAAATAAACATACCCACTGTGGTGGCCTCTGCGGTGTTCCACGACATCGTCTGCTGGGGTGGAGGGAGCATGGCCAGAGACAGAAGCAGACCCAACAAAGCATGTATGGCATTCACTTGTGTGTGTGAAAAGCCATAGATATTATGTGATTGGGCCGACACACAAATGCAGTGCCTTTAAGGCATGCCCCCGATATTGTTGTCTGGGTGGAAATTCAGGAGAATAGTTGCCCCGGGAGATTTTCGGGAGGGGCGCTGAAATTCGGGAGTCTCCCAGGAAAATCGGGAGGGTTGGCAAGTATGACTGGTAGACGCAACTGCTCTGTAATACTCCCTATGTCCTTGTACCACTCCATAGAGAGGTGTTTTAAAAAGTCTTAATGTTATTTTTTTAAAACCGATAATTTGCGATATTACATTTTAAAGCATTTATCGGCCAATAATATCGGCAGTCCGATATCATCGGACATCTCTAGTTTTCATAGTACAAGAGAGTATTTTCTTGACAAAATGTTATGCTTTTATGGCTAATTGCACCATTTTAAAGACAAAGTAAGGCTTTTTTTTAATAGCAAAATATAATTTTCTTGGCTAATTGCAGCATTTTCATAGCAAGGCATGGCATTTTCCTGCTAGAATACAATATTTTTAATGACAAATGTGCTTTCATGACAAAACAGCCATTTTATGGCTACCTACTGTACAGTGTTTTCATAGCAAACAATGTTGTGTTTTCATGCTAAAATAAATATATCTTTTTTTTTAATGAAAAATGGGTTTTCATATCAAATAAAGCATTTTTATGGCAAAACACAGTGTTTTCAAGACAAGTTATAGTCTTTTCCTGATAAAATATACACTTTTTTTTATGACAAATAGTGTTTCCGTGCCTGAATACTGCATTTTAATAGCCAAGCATGCAGCCATATTTATCAGAAAAAAGAGAATTATGGATCGATTTGGAATCGAAAAAAATAAGAATACGATTCCGATGTACTGTAATAACACAGTCATATTACGACATAGTTTTGTCACTTTGCTGTTGTTTATAACCGTCCCTGTGTCTTAGCCCATTAGTGTTCTGGTTGAAGTGTTCATTTTGTTCTGCCTCTCTGGACCTCTTTACCTGATGAACCGCAGAGAGGAAGACAACATGGTGTTTTATTACATGCGAAGGTGTTCATGTAAAGCATCACTATGGTTTACCAACTCAATAAGTGCGAGCTTCCTCCCTGCAGCCGCAGCGTGGCAGGCCAGCAACACACCTAAATTATTAACGAAGCTTGGGGCCCCCCGGAGGCACAACTTTGATGATGTTATAAACAGGGGAGCGGACAAGGTGCCTCCTCAGCAAAAGATTATAGGACCTCCCACCCTCCGCCCCCCCTCCCCAAATTCCGACCTCCTTGCACTCGCTTCTAATTACCTCCGATGGTGAGAGGGGAAGATGTAGAGAAGTGTCTTAAATAAACCTCATACATTCCATGTGTAAACTAATTGTACACCATGTTTTCTTTTATTTAATGGTTTTGTTTTGCCGTGAACAGTCTAATTGACAAACAAGTTCCTGTAAATTAGCAAAAGCCCCCAAGATGATTGGATCAAGTTTCTCTGCCACATATATTTTGTTTCTGGGCAGTACTCCATTTTTAAATTCAAATTCATCAATCTTGGATAATAGCTGAGGGATGGTGAAAAAAGGAGCAACCCGAATATATACATAAACAAACATTTTAGCCATTAAATAGACCCACATTTTAGACCAGTTGATCTGCCGTCTCTTTTCTGCTCTTCCCCCCTCTCCTGCGTGTAGAAGTTATTAGGTGACCATAGATGATTCGCTAGCTGTTCAAAGTCCGGATCCGGGGTGGACCATTCATCTGTACATCAGTTGGGGACGTTTCTGCTCAATATGATCCCCTGCAGGCCCCACTATGGACTGGACTCTCACACTATTAACTAGATCCACTCGACGTCCATTGCACCGGTCGCCCATGAGGGAGTGGGGTCCCCACATCAGGTCCCCTTCAAGGTTTCTCATTGTCATCCCTTAGGGTTGAGTTTTTTTCTTGCCCTGATGTGGAATCTGAGCCTCGGATGTCGTTGTGGCTTGTGCAGCCCTTTGAGACACTTGTAATTAAGGGCTATATAATTAAACTTTGATTGATTAATTGATTGATGACTGAAAGCTGAATGCTTTTTGTCCTGTCACTCACACACACTAATGGTCCGGAGTCAGAGTCTTGATTGTTGGGCAAGTAACCAAACAACAGAAGATGCTGATTTTAATAAAATAGTGATCAAGTGGAACACTGTCATTAAACAACTGTCGAGCATCTAAAAAACGTGACCTTTTTGCAGAGTTACGACAGTGTGACATGTTGGGGACAGCGTGGCTTGGTTGGGAGACTGGCTGGGCCAGCAACCTCAGGGTTTCTGGTTCAATCCCCAGCTTCTACCAAACTAGTCACATCCGTTGTGTCCTTGAGCAAGACATATCACCCTTGCTCCTGATGGGTCATGGTTAGCGCCTTGCATGGCAGCTCCCGCCATCAGTGTGTGTGTGTGTGTGTGAATGTGTGTGTGAATACCTGAATGAGGAAATAGTGTCAAAGCGCTTTGAGTACCTTGAAGGTAGAAAAGCGCTATATAAGTACAACACATTTACCATGTTGTGCCACAAAACACTGTCAAGCGTGTGTGGGATTAGGTTCAACCTTTTTCTAGGAAGAGAAAACAATGTATGCATTTTGTACAGTTTGTACATTGGAGATACTAAAATACATTGTAGGTCAGTCAATACAAGCTAAAATATCTGAATAAAACATCCACAACTTCGCTTTGTGTCATAGCTAACAAAAAGGAAATTAGTTTTCAAATATAACCCCCTTAGGATATTGTGGAAGTCGCTTCCTATTTGTTCCACTATTACAGGTCGCAGGAGCCAGGCGTGCCGTTTTAACAAAGACAACAGATGATTAGATTAACACTAACCACCTGTGAAATCTAATCACCTGCCAGATGTGTCTCGCCGTCAGCACATGCCCCGCCCCTGCCCGATGTTGCTCGTCCTCTGCACCGTGGACAGTGACAGTGACCTTTGTTCCTGCAAGCGCGCTGGCCACATTTCCCTCCACAGATATAATATATGTTTCTATAATTATTCTTTACTAAAAAATTATGTGTATTATTATTCTTCAAAGACTCAAAAAGCATACGATATCTTGCAATAAATTTGTACACATGTTCATCATGTTAAGATACATTGAAACCATCAAAGACAAGGGGTCCTAACCTTTTTAGCACCGGGGCCCACTCAAATATTAACACGGAACTAGTAATCTCCCTCATGATTTTAATTGTATTCATTGATTATACCTAACCTGCTTACAGTTTACAACCTTGTCAAATTATATGACACCATATGTTAATCACAGAGAGTATTATCAGTTTAACACAAACTTTAGGGTCAGGTCAGGCTAATTAGAAAAACAAGTACAAACCAAATGTACTGCATACAAAGGGACTCATAGATAAATAATATTTAAATTTACATGCAATTATGTTTACTAAAATAAACATACTATATTATTAGTGGGTTTTTTTTAAGTAAACTGTCAATAAAATTACAGTACGGATTTACCACTTTAGTCAGAATTTTTCTGCTTTTAATCTTCTCTATTACTTTAGCTCCAGACTTCTTCTGATGGGATTGTCATTACTGCCACAAGTGGTGTAAAAGTGTATTAAAACTAATAACCTCTGCGGCCATTACGGACCACAGCTGAGCATACCTGCCAACCCTCCCGATTTTACCGGGTAACTCCCGAATTTCAGTGCCCCTAGCGAAAATCTCCCATGGCAACCATTCTCCCAACTTTCTCCCGATTTCCACCCGGACAACAATATTGGGGGCGTGCCTTAAAGGCACAGCCTTTAGCGTTGTCTAAAACCTGTCGTCACATCCGCTTTTCCTCCATACAAACAGCATGCCGGCCCAGTCACATAATATAAGCGATTTGTACACACACATAAGTGAATGCATGGCATACTTGATCAACAGCCATACAGGTCACACTAAGGGTGGCCGTATAAACAACTTTAACACTGTTACAAATATGCGCCATACTGTGAACCCACACAAAACAAGAATGACAAACACATTTCGGGAGAACATCCGCACCATAACACAACATAAACAAAACAGAACAAATACCCATAACCTCTTGCAGCACTAACTCTTCCGGGCCGCTACAATATACACCCCCCGCTACCACCAACCCCAAAACCCCACCTCCCATCTCCCGAATTCGGAGGTCTCAAGGTTGGCAAGTATGCAGCTGAGAAACCGCAGGGCCACCAGGGGACCCTATGGTTGGTTAAGAAACACTGCAGTAAGACACGCTTGGCATCAGACATTTTGATTTTCAGGGTTCATTTTCCAAGGGATTTAGGTTGTTCCATTTTTTTCCTTTTTTGGTGTCGTGTTCTACAAACCCCATTTCCATATGAGTTGGGAAATTGTGTTAGACGTAAATACAAACGGAATACAATGATTTGCAAATCCTTTTCAACCCATATTCAGTAATGCACTACAAAGACAAGATATTTGATGTTCAAACTCATAAGCTTTTTTTTTTTGCAAATAATAATTAACTTAATATTTCATGGCTGCAACATGTGCCAATGTAGTTGGGAAAGGGCATGTTCACCACTGTGTTACATCACCTTTTTCTTTTAACAATACTCAATAAAAGTTTGGGAACTGAGGAAACTAATTGTTGAAGCTTTGAAAGTGGAATTCTTTCCCATTCTTGTTTTATGTAGAGTTTCAGTCGTTCAACAATCCGGGGTCTCCGCTGTTGTATTTTACGCTTCATAATGTGCAACACATTTTCGATGGAAGACAGGTCTGGACTGCAGGCGGGCCAAGGAAAGTACCCGCAGTCTTTTACTACGAAACCACGCTGTTGTAACACGTGGCTTGACATTGTCTTGCTGAAATAAGCAGGGGCGTCCATGATAACATTTCTTGGATGAAAACATGTGTTGCTCCAAAACCTGTATGGACCATTCAAAATTAATGGTGCCTTCACAGATGTGTAAGTTACCCATGCCTTGGGCACTAATACACCCCCATACCATCACAGATGCTGGCTTTTGAACTTGGCGCCTATAACAATCCGGATGGTTATTTTCCTCTTTGTTCCAGAGGACACCACATCCACATTTTCCAAATATAATTTGAAATGTGGACTCTTCAGACCACAGAACACCTTTCCACTTTGCATCGGTCCACCTTAGATGAGCTCGGGCCCCGCGATGCCAGCGGCGTTCCTTGGTGTTGTTGACAAATGGGTTTTGCTTTGCATAGCAGAGTATTTACTTGTACTTACAGATGTAGAAAACAACTGTAGTTACTGACAGTGGTTTTATGAAGTGTTCCTGAGCCCATGTGGTGATATCCTTTACACACTGATGTCTGTTTTTGATGCAGTAGTGCCTGAGGGATCAAAGGTTCATAATATCATGGCTTACGTGCAGTTTCTCCAGATTCTCTGAACCTTTTGATGATTTTTACATACCGTAGATTGTAAAATCCCTAAATTCCTTGCAATAGCTCGATGAGAAATGTTCTAAAACTGTTTGACAATTTGCTTACAAATTGGTGACCCTCACCCCATCCTTGTTTGTGAATTACTTAGTATTTTATGGAAGCTGCTTTTATACCCAATCATTGCACCCACCTGTTCCCAATTAGCCTGCACACCTATGGAATGTGCCAAATAAGTGTTTGAAGAGAATTTCCCAACTTTATCAGTATTTATTGCCACCTTTTCCAACTTCTTTGTAACATGTTACTGGCATCAAATTCTAAAGTTAATGATAATTTGCAAAAAAAAAAAATTTATCAGTTTGAACATCAAATATGTTGTATTTGATGTTCAAACTGATACTAAATATGGGTTGAAAATGATTTGCAAATCATTGTATTCCGTTTATATTTACATCTAACACAATTTCCCAACTCATATGGAAACGGGGTTTGTTATCCGGAATGGATTTTATTGTGTCTTTTGAATGTGTGGCGGGAGCAATGAAAAACAAGTCACAAATGGTCCCCGGGCTGCACTTTGGACACCCCTATGCTTTGTTGTAACACGACTACTAGCACTTTGATAAAGGCGGTGACAAAACACTATTGAATTCAAGGAAGAATTTGTAGCGATGATGGCGTCCACATGTCCCTGCCTTTCCCTCCACCCTCGCCGCTCATCGCCAACAGGAGCCTGAAAGGTAAACATTTTCCTTTATCCATTTAATGTGTAATTTTATCTAATGTGCATTGTTTATTTCATGTAAAATTGTTTCATTTTCTAAAAAATGTGTTGAAATGGAAATTGGATTTACATGTCTTTGGCAACACTAAATTGGTCCTAGTGTGAATGTGAGTGTGAATGTTGTCTGTCTATCTGTGTTGGCCCTGTGATGAGGTGGCGACTTGTCCAGGGTGTACGCCGCCTTCCACCCGAATGCAGCTGAGATAGGCTCCAGCACCCCGCGCAACACCGAAGGGAATAAGCAGTAGAAAATGGATGGATGGATGGTAGATCTTTGAGAAAGGAAACCGAGGTACCATTGCATCTGTAATATTCCCTCCAGAAGAGAGATCGTCTTACATTTAGTGTCATCTTATATTTGGGTCAATACATTAAATGTTGAATTACTAAAGACAAAAAAAAAAGAAGCCACCTATCTTTGTTATTGGATGACACCACAATACTGAAAGATAGCGTCTATTAAATGTGGTCTACAATCTTTGGTAGGCCTGGTCGCTGTTAGTAAACGCTGCAATCTCTCTGGTGAGAACGAGATAAAGAAGTATGATTTCCCCAGTGCAAATATGCTCCAAATTAAAAACCAAAAAAGGATCTCTTTGTCTTATTTCTGGATCCGATGGATTTGTCATTAAAAAAAAACCAAAAAAATAAACTATAGCAGTGTCAGTAATTGGAGATGTTGCCATTGATATGTTTAGATCCTAAATCAAAACACATGTGGGACAGTTCATTGGGTACAACCTAATGAGCATATTGCTTTTATATCTGAACAGAAGTACTGTCAAAAACTCTGGTGTTCAGCGGAAGTCAGAAGCCTTACATCGTTGTGTTCCTCAAAAAGGCAAGAAAGACGTTCTCGAGCCTGCGAGGCAATTCCATGACTTATGCAAGTCTTTAGTGAGTCTTGTCACCAAAAATAAGTGTGGCCCTTGAGTAATAATCAGAGATCAGTCGACGGAGTTCAGCTTTGTCTAGACACTTCTACACTTTCACTTTTAATCTGGAGACCTGTTTCCAAGGACCGCCTGTTATGCTGATGATTAATAGACACGTGGCGGAGACTGAAGACCTTCCGTCCACAATACGTCTTCTGTGGACCAGGCTGGTGTCATGCACGCCAACGACTCCAAGAGGGAAGTGATGTCATTGTGGCATATTAAAACTGGATTTGTTTGATTCGCCGCAGATATCCGGCGCCCTGGCATATTTCAGCTATCTCAAATATTCCACCCACCCCCCGACACACGAGAAATATCACAAAGGATGTGACTTGAACTTAAACAAGTTAAAATACATTATACATTACGCAGTCTGATAGTTTATATATCAATAATGAAATATTAACATTGCAACGCATGCCAATACGGCCTTTTTAGTTTACTAAATTGCAATTTTAAATTTCCCCGGAGTTTCTTGTTGAAAACGTCACGGACTGTAAGGAAATATCAGCGCTGCACACACACACACAGCTAAAAGTCGTCTGCTTTAACCGCATAATTACACAGTATTTTGGACATCTGTGTTGCTGAATCTTTTGCAATAATGGAGAAGTCAAAGTAGAAAGATGGAGTTGGGAAGCTTTAGCCTTTAGCCACACAAACACACGGTGATTCCTAGTTTAAAATTCCCGTAGGTGAAGCTTTCCTATGGATCAGAGTGGTCAAGCGAACATGGATCCCGACCAAATGTCAACCAGCAGACCAGAGAACACTTTTCCACTTTGCAGCGGTCCATCTTAGATGATAACGGGCCCAGCGAAGCCAGGGGCATTCCTTGGTGTTGTTGACAAATGGGTTTTGCTTTGCATAGTAGAGTTTCAACTTGCACTTACAGATGTAGCAACCAACTGTAGTTACTGACAGTGGTTTTAAGAAGTGTTCTTGAGCCAATGTGGTGATATCCTTTACACACTGATGACTGTTTTTGATGCAGTACCGCCTAAGGGATCAAAGGTCCCCAATATCATCGCTCATGTGCAGTGATTTCTCCAGATTGTGTGAGCCTTTTGATGATTTTACGGACCGTAGATGGTAAAATCCCTAAATTCCTTGCAATACCCCCTTGAGAAATGTTGTTCTAAAACTGTTTGACAATTTGTTAACAAATTGGTAATCCTTGCCCCATCCTTGTTTGTGAATTACTTACCCTTTCATGGAAGCTGCTTTTATACCAGATCATGGCACCCACCTGTTCCCAATTAGCCTGCACGCCTGTGGGATGTTCCAAATAAGTGTTTGATGAGCATTTCTCAACTTTATTGGTATTTATTGCCACCTTTTCCAACTTTTTTGTCACGTGTTGCTGGCATCAAATTTTAAAGTTCATTATTATTTGCAAAAAAAAAACGTTTATCAGTTTGAACATCAAATATGTGGTGTTTGTAGCATATTCAACTGAATATTGGTTGAAAATGATTTGCAAATCATTGTATTCCATTTATATTTACATCTAACACAATTTCCCAACTCATATGGAAACGGGGTTTGTAATTGGGGCTTAAAAAATCTGCTTGGGGTCCCAATTAATCTGGGGCAGATTTGCTTGTTGGCAAAGATGACAATGAGGGATGAGGAGAGGAGATCCAAGCTGAGGCCAATTTTATACTTTCATATGTGTTTTTTCTTGAATTCAATTTGGTTTCTCATCTTATTCGTTAAAGTGTTGGAGCTCGCAACTTTCTTTGGCCTCATTGTGGCTAATTTTGCATTTGTATATTAACACTAAAAGCCCAGACTGAGTCACAAACATATATGATTCTTTTTTTGCTGGCACACGGGAAAGCAGACTAATTTGTTATGCGCAATGTTTGCCAGTATGAGAAGCGAGACGATATACAAACATTTTTTGCAAAAATGCGAGGTGTCCGAAAATTAAGGTACCACTGTAAAAGAAAATCCAACCTACTGAACATCCCATTGGGTTGAGTTTTTTCTTACCCTGATGTGGATCAGAGCCGAGGATGTCGTCGTGGTTTGGTGCACTCCTTTGAGGCATTTGTGATTAAGGGCTATATAAATAAACTTTGAGCGATTGATTGAATATAAATATAGATGATAATAATGCTAAATATAATGCAAAAAAAACATACGCGTATCATATAGAATATTTTATTATTTTTTAAATGTATGTTTTGAATTTTTTCTTGCACTGATGTGGGATCAGAGACGAGAATGTCATCGTGGTTTGGTGCACTGCTTTGAGGCATTTGTGATTAAGGGCTATATAAATAAACTTTGAATGATTGATTGAATATAAATATAGCTGATCATAATGCTAAATAATACGCAAAAAAATACAAGAGTCATTGAGAATATTTTATACATTTTTAAATGAATGTTTAGAATTTTATTCAATAATCAAAATGTTTAATTATTTTAATAATTGTTAAAACATTAAAAAAAACTTTTAACAATGCCAGTGTTTTAATTAAAAAAACTGTCAATTCTATTTGATTTTATTACTTAAAAAAAAAAAAGATCCCTCTCAATGTGGTAAGTACAAACAGTATTTGTAGATTAAAAAAACAAATAGAGTTTATTATGAATTATAGACCCATATCTTCTGTAGTGCCCAGCTAATTAACTTGCAAAGCACCGACTTCAGACAGAGGAGTCACATCCCTCCCTCTGTCATCTTTATAGTATTGATCAGTTGTTGACATTGTGACTGACTGAGCTGACACTGTCAGTGGCGGGCAGGGCACAGCCATAATTAGCTCCCCACCCAGGGAATAAAGTTAATATTTCTCAAGTAGAAGTGAAGTGTATTGGTTTTTGTGTGGCTTTAATGGATTGTCCAGTGAGGCCACCACACACACACACACACACACACACACACACACACACACACACACACACACACACACACACACACACACACACACACACACACACACACACACACACACACACACACGCACACACACACACACACACACACACACCCCTGGAGGCCCGCAGTCAGACAGACAGTGACATACAAATCTATCCCTGTACCCGACATGACGGAGAAGGCTCACTGGCTGATCAATAGTCATCAGTGACCTCGTCCACTTGGCCGTCACTTCAACCAAAACTCTGAGACACAAATTGAGCCCCCTTTTTTTTTTTTGCACACTTGGCAAAGGTTGTAAGTATTATGGAACTTTAATGTGTGTGCATCAGCCAAATGAATAGTGTGTCGAAACAAAGGAGTCAAACCACCATGACTATCAATCACAATGTACTGATTTATGTTTTGCATGGACAGCAGTATAAATGATGTAAAGGGAAAATGTACACCGTTCAATTTGGGGTCAGACACCAGCACAACAAAAAAAGGTTCGCCGATAAACAAAGCGTATCCTTTGCAAGTATAAATGCCCAGTGAGAAGGGAAACTGCAATCGCACAAGCGGAACGTGTGAGCTTTTGGCACGCTCGGCGGTGCGAGAGGCGTTAATTGCTGCGCTAATTAGGTCCTGATTGCATTGCTCTTGTTTTGCACTTGCAGGTGATTAAAATTCCAGCAGAGCGCATTATTTGGCGTCGTTAACAGGTTGCCAGGCTCCGCACGCAACACAAACACGGTCGCGAAGAGAACAAACCCAAGCAAATATCGGAACTCGTGCATTGAAACATGCTGCATGTTATTATTACAACCCCACGCTCGAAAATGCCATCGTGTACTTTCAATACGTGTACTTAATAGAATCACCTAAAAGTATTGGAACACCAAACTCTAAAGAAACAGTAAATCCACACAGTTAACATTTATATGTCCTCCAATAAGCACTCAAGTTTGATATTTTCTTGTGTTTTAATGAAGTTATTTACATCAATTGAACATAGTAGGCTAATAGGAGCTCACAGCTACACAACAGCTAAGCACACAATAACACACAAGCTAGACATACATAATGAGTGTCCTTAATCAAACAATATTACAGTCTAAAACATGACATTTATCAGCATACAACACGGGACAGTGTGGCGCAGTAGGGAGAGTGGCTGTGCCAGCAACCTGAGGGTTCCTGGTTCAATCCCCACCTTCTACCATCCTAGTCACGTCCGTTGTGTCCTCGAGCAAGACACTTCACCCTTGCTCCTGATGGGCCCTGGTTTGCGCCTTGCATGGCAGCTCCCGCCATCAGAGTGTGAATGTGTGTGTGAATGGGTGAATGTGGAAATAGTGTCAAAGGGCTTTGGGTTCCTTAAAAAAAGGGTAGAAAAGCACTACACAACTACAAACCCCGTTTTAATATGAGTTGGGAAATTGTGTTAGATGTAAATATAAACGGAATACTATGATTTACAAATCATTTTCAACCCATATTCAATTGAATATGCTACAAAGACAACATATTTGATGCTAAAACTGACAAACATTTTTTGTTGTTGCAAATAATCATTAACTTTAGAATTTTATGCTAGCAACATGGGACAAAGAAGTTGGGAAAGGTGGCAATATATACTGATAATGTTGAGGAATGCTCATCAAACAATTATTTGGAACATCCCACAGGTGTGCAGGCTAATTGGGAACAGGTAGGTGCCATGATTGGGTATAAAAACAGCTTCCCAAAAAATGCTCAGTCTTTCACAAGAAAGGATGGGGCGAGGTACACCCCTTTTTCCACAACTGCATGAGCAAATAGTCAAACAGTTTAAGAACAACGTTTCTCAAAGTGCAATTACAAGAAATTTAGGGATTTCAACATCTACGTTCCATAATATCATCAAAAGGTTCAGAGAATCTGGAGAAATCACTTCACGTAAGCGGCGTGGCCAGGAACCAACATTGAATGACCGTGACCTTTGATTCCTCAGACAGCACTGTATCAAAAACCAACATCAATCTCTGAGGGATATCACAACATGGGCTCAGGAACACTTCAGAAAACCACTGTCACTAAATACAGTTTGTCGCTACATCTGTAAGTGTAAGTTGAAGCTCTACTATGCAAAGCGTAAGCCATTTATCGACAACATCCAGAAGCGCCGCTGGCTTCTCTGGGCCTGAGATCATCTAAGATGGACTGATGCAAAGTGTAAAAGTGTTCTGTGGTCTGGCGAGTACACAATTCTAATTATTTTTTTTAAATTATTCGACATTATTCATCCGGACCAAAGGAGAAGCGAACCATCCAGACTGTTATCTACGCAAAGTTCAAAAGCCAGCATCTGTGATGGTATGGGGTTGCATTAGTGCCCAAGGCATGGGTAACTTACACATCTGTGAAGGCACCATTAATGCTGAAAGGTACATACAGGTTTTGGAACAACATATGCTGCAATCTAAGCGGCGTCTTTTTCATGGACGCCCCTGCTTATTTCAGCCAAACCACATTCAGCACCTGTTACAACATCGTGGCTTAGTAAAAAAAAGAGTGCGGGTACTTTCCTGGCCCGCCTGCAGTCCAGTCCAGACCTGTCTCCAATCGAAAATGCGTGGCGCATTATGAAGTGTAAATTACGACAGCGGAGAATTGGGAAAGAATGGGAAAAAAATTCCACTTTCAAAGCTATCAACAATTAGTTTTCTCAGTTCCCAAACGTCTATTGAGTGTTGTTAAAAGAAAAGGTGATGTAACACAGTGATGAACATGCCCTTTCCCAACTACTTTGGCACGTGTTGCAGCCATGAAATTCTAAGTTAATTATTATTTGCAAAAAAAAAATAAAGTTTATGAGTTTGAACATCAAATATCTTGTCTTTGTAGTGCATTCAATTGAATATGGGTTGAAAAGGATTTGCAAATCATTGTATTCCGTTTATATTTACATCCAACACAATTTCCCTACTCAAATGGAAATGGGGTTTGCATAACCCATTTACAAAAAGTATCTAATAATTATAGTTGCATATTACGTACAGACTGAAGCACATTAGAAAGTATACAATAACAAATGTCAATTTATTGCATCATTACCTTAAAGGGGAACTGCACTTTTTTTATTTTTTATTTGGAAATGTATGTATTTTTTTTGTAAATAAATGTAAGTAAAAGTCGGAGCCAATAGGAGGCACTATAGTCTGCCCATAAAACCCAATAAATAAACATCCAAAAACTGCCGATTATACTCAATTTATAGGAATTAATATATATTTAAAATTACATTTCATGACTTCAACATTACCCAAGTTTTAGTGATATTGTCATTATAAGCGCTAACACAGACAAACAATTTATGTGATCACTAGCGTGAATGCCATTTTTGACATGGTTGACTAAAGAGCTGCTTCCTGGTTTCCTTGCCTGTCAAACTTTATTCTATATCATAAATCAAGCCTCTCATCTGGATAGTAGAAGGATGAGGATGTAATTCAAGATGTTAGTACATTTTGACAGCCTTAAGTCTCCGAAATGGCGAAAAACAACACGAAAAGATAATTGGTTCGCACCCCCCTTTTCTTCGCAAGGATTACGAGTAATTTTTTAATCTAAATGAGAATATTTGAACATCCAAGCAGTCGGCATCCTAATGACAGCAGACCACGTACAGTAAGTGATGTTTTATTATGTTTGTTGAATCTCATAAAGTCTGCACTCTGCAGTAAGTACTAATCGGTGATGAAGAAAAAAAAAAAGCAAACGTTGTGATGCGTTTTTGGATTTAATGCACGCGATTGCATAAATATTAATTGTTGATATAAATGTGCCTGTTACTACATTATGTGTATAAAACCTTAGTGGAGATGTTTGGATGTTTTATTAAGGGCTTTATAGGTTGAATAGAGCGACTCTCAAAGGCTCCATTGTAAGCTTACATTTGATCGCATTTGTCCGTAGTCATCTCTGTCATAACGATTGTGAACGATTGGCGAAATTCCCCAAAAAGCGCAGTTCCCCTTTATCTTAACTAATTATTGTGACAATTAGACGCCACAAAAAACATAGATGTGTTTTAAGGTAAATGTTTTTTATTCCTACCATTGTAGGTAGTTTTGCTTGATCAAGCCTTCTCTAACATTCCACACTACAACATAACAAAAGTATATACTATGAATTGTGCTGATATTGTATTGGATTAATATTGATTTCGGTCAATATCGGTTTCGTATCGAAAGTGAAAAAGTGGTACTTTGGAGCACAGTCAAACAGTGGCAGTAGCACCATGATTTGGGGCTGGAGAGTTGCGATTTGTTGAGATATACTCTTGCGAAATCTTAATTTATATTTAACCTAGTTTTACCCTGGAAATCTTCACATTTTTTCATGTGAAAATTGATTTAGAGGTATATAATCAAACATGTTACGGTACTGGCTCACACAAGGTGGTTACAGTAACACAATTCAACATGTCCGAAAGGGAGAAATGTGAGGGGTGTATGAACTTCTGGGATACTTTTGAATATTTCACTACTAGTTAGTATTGGGTGCTTGAACAACAAAAAACAACCACAATCCCATGTGCCCACTTTCCCTTAGTGGGTAGTGGGAGGTAGCTGATCCGTGACTGGCTTGTTGACAAGTCAGGCAGGAACGACTGTTTGTGGAATGACAGCGAAGAGAGAGAGAGAGAGAGAGAGAGAGAGAGAGAGCAAGAGAGAGAGAGAGAGTGAGAGAGAGAGAGAGAGAGAGAGAGATAGTGTGCATGTTTAAGAAAACTGGGCCTGGGAAAATCTGCATCTGCTACTTGAGAGGGATTGATATCAGAAGAAAAGAGTGCTTCCTTGTGCAGTGTCACCTATCCATACTGTAGAAGTATCAATCTATCTGCAAAACATAACAAATATACACTGAAATGCATAAATATATAGACTTACACAGAGTAGTTTGATTTGTGCAACGTTTGGCCACACGATAACTAAGACAAAACATGAAAACTGGGTTGTACGAAAACCAACTTTCCTAATGTATGGCTGATTGTAATGAAAAATACAAACAAAAAAAACAATACTTTTTAATAGTGCAACATATATGTTTTTAATAATCAGGGTATTAGATGATTTTCAAAATGTTAAAAAAACAACAACAAAAAAAAGGCATTTTATTTTGAGAAGTCCGATAAAGGCTTTTTTGCCGATATCTGATATTCTGATATTGTCCAAATCTTAATTGCCGATTCCGATATCAACCGATACCAATATATACGGTCGTGGAATCATACATTATTAAGCCTGATTTTTTTGTGATGCCCTGCTGGATGCATTCAACAATGTAACAAGGTTTTCCAAAATGAGAGAACAACTTCAACTCATATTATGGAAAAAAGTGCCAATCGGCATTGCCATATTTATTATTGAAGTCACAAAGTGCAGTGTTTTTTTTAACATGCCTCAAAACAATAGCTACAAAAATAATGAAGTCACACAGCTTCAGTCTAGAGTATACTAGAGCAATTAAGTAAAACATAACATTGTCCTCGGTTGAAGCAAGATTGCCTGGCATACTGTAAAGCAGGAAATTAAAAACTAGGCTCAATCTGCCCTGCTCTAACGTATTTGTTTGAGTAACACAAATGTGCTGCAAGCTAGTGGTGAGTGCTTGAAGTGGCCTAGCAGTCAGCCAGAGCTTCTGAAATGTTGCGTTGAGACAGGGCACCTCCGTTCATTGCAGGCTGCAAAGTGTGAGCCATGCAGGGCAGACTAGCCACACTAAACTCCAGCTTTTGCCATAAATGGGTTGTACTTGTATAGCGCTTTTCTACCTTCAAGGTACTCAAAGCGCTTTGACACTTCTTCCACATATACCCATTCACACACACATTCACACACTGATGGAGGGAGCTGCCATGCAAGGCTCTAACCAGCACCCATCAGGAGCAAGGGTGAAGTGTCTTGCTCAAGGACACAACGGACGTGACGAGGTTGGTACTAAGTGGGGATTAAACCAGGGACCCTCAGGTTGCGCACGGCCACTCTTCCACTGCGCCTGGCCATCCCATATTGCATTGGCTTCCACCTTGGTGTGTTTATTGTTGTATTTTTGTTTTTTCTCGGCGGAGTCTTTAAGCGACAACTGTGTGGTACTACTTTTTTTGGGTGCTTGCTTTTCATCCATCTTCCGCTTGTATTCATCGTGTATCTCCTAATGATTCTTGAAGAGGTGTGAGGTCCAATTTTTCGTATTAAAGGAAGATGTCTTGGTTCCTCCTCGCACAACCAACTTTTTGCAGTCATTGCAAATAGACAGTTTTTTATCTGTTAGACACACTTTAAAACAATCCCAAACCATACACATTTCGTCGGCGGCCTATGTTCCTCAGGGAATACTAAGGCCTAAGTAAGTAAGTAAACCATACACATGGTGTTGTTAAGTCAATCACAGAGCGAGCTCGCTTGTTAGCCACGGCTACAGCACCGGCAACAACACACTCTTGTTGTTGTTGTTCGCAGCGGTTTGACGAGGTCATCAAGCGTTGCCAGTAAACCTCTCATGCTGCAGTCGTCAACTCCTGTGTTGTGTGTGGTAGAGGGGAGAGGGGAGAGGAGAGGGGCTGCTGACTGGGTTTATATCCGTGTTTTACCGGATATATACCGCTCCGTACAATGGCGTTTTAAAAAGTCATTAATTTTACTTTTTGATACCGATACCGATAATTTCCAATAACAAATTTTAAAGCATTTAGCGGCCAATAATATCGCCCTGCCGATATTATCGGACATCTCTAATTTTATTTAATTTCTTCAATATTTGCTCACAGTACAAACTATGATGACATAGGCTGCCATCTGTGTCAGAAGAAATGTTCACATTTCAATTTACAAAATACACGGCAAATTGTAAGTAGATGTTTTTTTTTATGTTTTAGTTGCACAGATGCAAACAGTAGCCCTAGTATAACGTCATAAGTGACTGTAAATTGTGCATATTTTGTAGTACATGCGCACAAAAAAAACAAATGGTTGTACTGCAGTAGTGGGGATGTGAATCCGACAAGTCACGATTCAATTCCGATTATTGGTGTGACGATTTGATTCAGAATTTATGCCATATTCAACACGACTCTCAATTCAAACAAATTCTGGAAATATATTATATGGTGTAAAAACTGTAATAAAAAATATTTAAAACAGGTTACAACAGCTCAAAAACGTTTTGTGTTCATCTTCATATTTTTGTTGTGCTGTAAATATTTCCCTGCCTTTTTGAGAGTGAACATGACACTTACTGTTTACTGCACGATTTTGTGAAAAAAACTTATTGCGATTGCGATTGGATTTGCTATCTTTAAATGTTAAACATAAAAATGCATCAAACTGTAAAAATAACGGTTAAAGGAAGACATCTTACTTTCGGACTGTGTATTGCATCTTGCGCTGCAAACTTAGTTGTCTTGTCCAAGGCTTAATAAGCAGGTGTTGATAAAATACTTCCCTTCTGTGAGATGTGCCATGATATTGCTGGTGCACAACCTCTTGTGCTAATAATAATGCTAACATCCCTACACGTACCACAGTTTGAGAATCACTGCTCTAAAGTAACGATACACTTACCTAAGTCCAATTTTTGGCTATTCTATCACACATTCAGACACACTCTAAAAGGCTGTATTCCATCATGCGACTTTTGAACAAAAGTAAACAAATGGTGGGCCACAAAACCAATTTGGCTACTGTGTAGCAAACAGAGTCCAAACTATCTGAGTACGCAAGGGGCCTAGATCTTACCATTTAAAGCAGATACAAGCAAAACAAATCCACCTGTGCAAAGTAATTTATCCCTATACATTATTAAAAAAGATTTGTTGAGTGATCTCTAAGCTAGTTACTACTCAAATCTCATTCGCCTCAACAAAAACAATCCTAAATATTTGTTCAGTACAGTAGCATCGCTAACCCAACAAGGGACTCCTCCCAGTAGCTCCACCCACTCGGCAAATGACTTTATGAATTTCTTTAATAAGGAAATTTAACTCATTAGAAATGAGATTAAAAACAACGCATCCGAGCTACAACTGGGTTCTGTTAAGACAGATACGAGTATACATACGGCAGATACTGCCCTCCAAAATAGTCTCTCTCTGATGAAATAACAATAGAGGAATTGTTACAACGTGTAAATGGGTTAAAACAAACATGTTTACTTGACCCAGTTCCTGGGAAACTTATCAAGGAACTGTTTGTGGCACTGTTCCTATAGCATTCAAAAAAGCGATTATTCGTCCTCTGCTCAAAAGACCTAACCTCGATCCTGACCTCATGGTAAACTACTGGCTGGTGTACCACCTTCCCTCTATATTGAAAATCCTCTAAAAAAAATAGTTGCACAGCGGCTAAATGAAAACTTAGCGTCCAACAATCTCTGTGAACCCTTTCAATCCGGTTTCTGTGCAAATCACTCTACGGAAACAGCCCTCGCAAAAATGACTGATCTATTGCTAGCGATGGATTCTGATGCGTCATCCATCTTGCTGCTTCTTGATCTTAGCGCTGCTTTCGATACTTGTCGATCATAATATTTTGTTAGAGCGTATCAAAACACGTATTGGTATATCACACTTGGCCTTGTCTTGGTTTAACTCCTATCTTACTGACAGGATGCAGTGCGCCTCCTATAACAATCTGACCTCGGACTATGTTAAGTTAATGTGCGGAGTTCCCCAGGGTTCAGTTCTTGGCCCTGCACTCTTCAGTATTGACATGCTACCGCTAGGTGACATCAAACGCGACGGCGTGGCACAGTTTGGAGAGTGGCCGTAAGGGTTCCTGGTTCGATCCCCAGCTTCTACCGACCCAGTCACGTCCGTTGTGTCCTCGAGCAAGACACTTCACTCTTGCTCCTGATGGGCCGTGGTTAGCGCCTTGCATGGCAGCTCCCGCCATCAGTGTGTGAATGGCTAAATGTGGAAATAGTGTCAAAGCGCTTTGAATACATTGACGGTAGAAAAGCGCTATACAAGTACAACCTATTCACCATTTTACGCAAATACGGAGCTAGCTTTTACTGTTATGCTGATGACACCCAACTCTACATGTTCTTGATGTTTCAAGAAGGGTAAAATAACACACACACACACACACACACACACACACACACACACACACACACACACACACACACACACACAGCCTGAGGTCCCTACCAGCTGCTTGGTCTTCCACAGAGGCCACAGGACAGAACCAGAACACCTGCTTCGGTCCCACGACTGAAAGAGAGAGTTTTGCATTTAACCACGTGATAAAACATAATCAAATTGCGTTTGTTTCATTGACTTCAACTAACGACATTCTCTGAATCCAGCTGCTTTCTTGCTTAAGTCCATAAGCATCCCCACCCACACGTCTCTGTGAACCAAAATACACTTTGCTTGATAAAATGAGCACGTGGGAGGATCAAATAGCGCTTTTAGTTAGCGAATGACACATGGTGGATGCTGGAAAGTTTTCGCGCTCCCACATGGTCGTTAAACGTCGGCGCATCGATCGCGGCGCTCAGAGAAAGTGAAGAAGCAAAACAAGAGACAGCTGCCCTATTTTTGCTCCAGAAACTTTTAACGGCTGATAAAGATCAATGGCACAGCCCGGTGATATAAATTCTGAGCGGCTAGTGCGTATTGATCCGGCTGCAATGCTCTCGGCTTTTGGAATGGCAGATAGAGGGGAGAAATGGTGGTGTACTTGGTGTAGTGTCTATAATCTTAATAAACTAATCATAAATGACTGAAGTAAATCATATCACAAAAGCAAAGTAAATCATAGAAAAAAATCTCGGTACCTCTGCATTTTAGAGTAATCAGCGTACAGCTTTAATATCAGTATTTGGTATAATAAAAGCATGATTGTTTTGCTCACAGTCAATTATTTTCATTTGTAATAATTTACAGATGAGTTAATGATATCAATTTGCTGATTTCCGTGAAAAATTTCTTATTTGCCAATGTTGATTATTGCCTTTCAAAGTCGATTACAAAAGCTGATTCCCTATGGGATACTTTATTTAGCTTTCAGCCAGCTGTGTGTGTATAGTGGGGCAAAAAAGTATTTAGTCAGCCACTGATTTTGCAAGTTCTCCCACTTAAAATGATGACAGAGGTCTGTAATTTTTATCATAGGTACACTTCAACTGTGAGAGAGAGAATGTGAAAAAAAAAAATCCAGGAATTCACATTGTAGGAATTCTAAAGAATTTATTCGTAAATTATGGTGGAAAATAAGTATTTGGTCTACCATTCAAAGCTCTCACTGATGGAAGGAGGTTTTGGCTCAAAATCTCACGATACATGGCCCCATTCATTCTTTCCTTAACACGGATCAATCGTCCTGTCCCCTTAGCAGAAAAACAGCCCCAAATCATGATGTTTTCACCCCCATGCTTCACAGTAGGTGTGGTGTTCTTGGGATGCAACTCAGTATTCTTCTTCCTCCAAACACGACGAATTGAGTTTATACCAAAAAGTTCTATTTTGGTTTCATCTGACCACATGACATTTTCCCAATCCTCTGTATCCATTTTGGTATAAACTACAATGTGAATTCCTGGATATTTTTTTTTTCACATTCTGTCTCTCACAGTTGAAGTGGACATATGATGAAAATTACAGACCTCTGTCATCATTTTAAGTGGGAGAACTTGCAGAATCGGTGGCTGAGTAAATACTTTTTTGCCCCACTGTATATACACTGTGTGGAGCTGTTCCCGTATGTTAATAGTCATCACCCTCACTGGAAGACGAGGCTAAACATGTTACACGGAGAGTAAGAACGAGCAGAGGCTTTAAACTTTAAAAAGTGTAGATAGAACCAAGTTACAGCATGGAGTAACAAACTATTAACAGTAAATTAACAAGTAGTTTTACATGAGTCAAGAGTGAGGATCATATATTATTCATATTTTATGATAGAAAATAAATATAATAATAGCAATTAAAAATGAGTCATTCATTTATTCATAAAATATTTGTGAATGTATTCTAACTGTGAGTCAATTAAACTTGAGTCATGGTCAACCGCTACACGGATCGTTTATTGTTTTGCTTTGGATATGTTTTGAACACGTTTGGACTCTGCCGATCCCTTCAGTTGAACATTTCCTTGTTTACATTCGTCACCATGGCTACTTAATTACGCCTCCTGCACACACTCCCGAAGCACACCTGTTTTGATTTATTGTGTTGTATTTAAGACCGCCTGCTACCTCAGTTCCTCGTCACCAGTTTGTTTGCATCACGCAACAGTTACGTTAGTTTTGTCTTTTTGTATTCTCTCTGCTAAGTATAGCTCGGCTCGCGCTGTATGGACTTTTTGAACTCTGCCTTTTGCTCACGTTTGTGTTCTGCTTCCCGTGCGTTGGCAAACCATTTCTTTCCGTTTGTACTAGTGTTACTTTGGTTATTGATATTAAAACCTGTTCCTACCCTCACTTCTGCCTGCTGTGATCCCGTGCATCGAGGGGTGACACTCCCCGCACATCCGCGATGCGGCGCTACCGTAACACCTGTGACTCAATGAAACACCAGTTGTTGTCAAAAACCTGTAAATTAGTAAAACCTAAGTCTTTGTCAACAACTGAGTCATTGAACGAGTCTTTGACAAGTACCCGTGACTTAGTAACATTTGAGTCTTCGTCGATGTGTGAGTCGGTGAACTGTGAGTCTTTGTGGAGTACCCATGAATCAGTAAAAGTCAAGTCTTTGTCAACATGTGAGTGAGTGAAACTCAAATCTTCGTCAAGCAAAGTGGATCAAAAAAACTGCAGTCTTTGTCGCCTAGGAGTTAGTAAAACTTAAACATTGATTGATTGATTGATTGTCAATACTTGAGTCAATACAAATTTTTTCGTCAAGTACCCATGACTCAGTAAACCATTAACCTATGTCAACATGTGAGTCAGTGAAACACAAGTCTTTGTAAAATACCCACGAATCACAAAAAGTTGAGTCTTTGTCAACCAGTGAGTGGATTAACCTTAAAGGCCTACTGAAACCCACTACTACCCACCACGTAGTCTGATAGTTTATATATCAATGATGAAATATTAACATTGTAACACATGCCAATACGGCCTTTTTAGTTTACTAAATTGCAATTTAAAATTTCCCGGGAGTTTCGTCTTGAAAACGTTGTGTAATGATGACGTCTACGCAAGACGTCACAGGTTTTTAGGAAGTGTGAGCGCTGCACACACACACAGCTGAAAGTCGTCTGCTTTAACGGCATAATCACACAGTATTTTGGACATCTGTGTTGCTGAATCTTTTGCAATTTGTTCAATTAATATTGGAGAAGTCAAAGTAGAAAGATGGAGATGGGAAGCTTTAGCCTTTAGCCACACAAACATACGGTGATTCCTTGTTTAAAATTCCTGGAGGTGAAACTTTACTATGGATCACAGCACGGTCAAGCGAACATGAATCACGACGGAATGTCAACCAGCAGGTTTCGGTGAGAAAATTGTGATAAAAAGTCGCTTCTTACCGGAGAAAAGCTGAGCTTGTACCGTCCATAGCTGCCGTCGACTTCCCTCAGACACTGGCGTAAAGACACCCGTGGAGACACACCTCCGACTATCAGGTAATATTAAACTCACTAAAACACTAGCAACACAATAGAAAGATAAGGGATTTCCCAGAATTATCCTAGTAATTGTGTCTAAAAACATCGGAATCCGTCCCAATGCGATCGTGTTTTTTTTTTTTCCCCTAGTCCGTCGCTATCAATATCTTCAAACACGAATCTTTCATCCTCGCTCAAATTAATGGGGAAATTGTCGTTTTCTCGTTCCGAATAGCACGTTTTGTTGGAGGCTCCCATTAAAATCAATGTGAATATGTGAGGAGCCATCAACATGTGACGTCATCGTCTGCGGCTTCCGGTAGAGGCAGGGCTTTTCTCTTAGCACCGAAAGTTGCAAACTTTATCGTGGATGTTCTCTACTAAATCCAGCAAAAATATGGCAATATTGCGAAATGATCAAGTATGACACATAGAATGGACCAGCTATCCCCGTTTAAATAAGAACATTTCATTTCAGTAGGCCTTTAAATAAACGTCAATCACCTGTAAGTCAATAAAAGTGCAGTCTTCGTCACCCGTGATTTAGTAAACCACCAGTTGTTGCAGAGTTTTGTGAGACCATAAAACTTGAGTCTTAGTCAAATTTGATTTGTCAATGGTACTTTTTGTCAAGTAGCCATGACTACAGTTGAGTCTTCGTCAACATGTGCATCAGTGAAACACGAGTGAAATAATAATAAAATAATTATATGTATACAGTATATATATATATATATGCAAAATACGATAAGGGTATCGCAACTGGCTCACCTTTACAGGTACTCGCCCCTGCACCATCTGTGAGCCTGTGGCCTCGCTCTCTTCATCTCTCCTTCTATCAAGGCACCATTGGGACTCTGCATGGCAGGGACGTCCTCCTCCCTGAGTCAAGACTAAGCTTGACCGCATACCTTAACTGGACATCAGTTGGTTGGCATCAGAAGGTTCTCAAATGGGCACCCCCCGTCATTAACGTTTCGTCGATTTAAGCCCATGACGCTTCGGAGGGGCTCGACGGCAGATCCAGCGTCCTGGCTCTACCCCTGCTGAATGCCACCCAACTCTATGTCCCTAGTCCTTCAGTAGGTCGGCTCTGCCACCGCACCTTTCTTTGTATCCAAATCCAGCGTGATGCTTCTTCTGCCCTTTTAGTGGTGTTGGCTACCAGCCGCTTCCTAGCCAGCCCCTCGAACTCCAGCAGTCCGAGGGCTCTCCAGAGCGACCGCCCCGCAAAGCCTCTACCGCCCACCTCCACCAGTAAGTTCCAGGCCTTCCATCCATTTAGCTGGCTCTTGAGGATGAGGGTTTGGTATTTTTTGAGTTTGCATTCATACGCCTCCTCTATCCTCTCTTCCCAGGGTACTGTTAGCTCGATAAGCACCACCTGTTTGGTTCCTTTATACCACAGAACAATATCAGGTCTCAGGGTAGTGTGGGCTATCTCCTCTGGGAATTTCAGCTGCTTCTTCAGGTCGACCCGCATCTCCCAGTCGCTTGCCGTGGCCAGGATTCCTTTGTTCCTCCCTCCTGCTGCTGCGCTTTCACCTGCCCTGATGAAGTGGATGAAGCGAGGCCCATTAGAGAGCTGCCTTGTCCTCTTCCTAGCCTGCTCAACACCCTCTGCCAGCTGAGCAAGGATCTGGTCATGACGCCACCGGAACTTGCCATCTGCTAAACTTGAGTGACAAGAGGAGAGGACATGCTCCAGGTTGGCTATCTTTCCGCAGAGTGTACAGCTGGGACTCTCTACCATTCCCCAAGTATGGAGATTTGATGGGGTGGGCAGGACATCATATGTAGAACACAGCAGGAACTTAATCCGCTGGCCTTCCATGCTCCAGATGTCCTTCCAGGTTAGAGATCTGTCTTTTACACTCTCCCATCTAGTCCAGCTGCCTTGTTTGTTCATGGTTACTGCCTTGACATGCCGGCTTTCCTATTCAGCCTTTCGGACCTCCCTCTGCACCAAGCCTCGCCGCTGCTTTGGGTCAGCTTTGTTCCAATTTGTTCTAGAAGAACAACCCAGACCAAGTCTTCCCTGGGCTATTGATCCCACAATGTCCGCGTGATGCAGTCGATCCTCCACCTCCCTCAGTGCTTCGCTAGCTGACCACTTTATGCCTGACCTGACGACAATGCCTGCTTGTCGTACTCGCTCGTCTTTGCTGTCTCGTAGCATCATAGCCTGGCGTGTTTTTGTCACCTTGTACTCCTCCACCACTGATGTTATTGGCAGCTGTAGCTTGCTTCCTGTGCTGTACAGTCCAATGGAACAGAAGCTTCTTGGGACACCCAGCCATCTCCTCAAGTAGGTGTTCAACTTCCTCTCCAGACTCTCAACTGTGGATACAGGTACCTCATAAACTAGGAGTGGCCAGAGCAGACGGGGGAGAACCCCATGTTGATAACCCCAGGCCTTATACTTGCCCGGGAGGCCGCTCTTTTCTAGGGATGTCATCCAGGCTTCTGCTTGGCTAAGCATTTCTTTCACACTCAGTCGGTCTTTGAGATCTGCCCTGTACCACTTCCCCAAGCACTTCACAGGCTTCTCTTGGACAGTTGGGATGATGTTCTCCCTGATCTTGAAGCGAAACCGTTCCTGAACACGCCCTTTCTTCAGAACTAGGCTTCTGGACTTTGCCGGTTTGAACTCCATCCTTGCCCAATTAGTGAGCTCAATCAGGTCCTCCAAAATGCATCTTCCTTCTGGCACTGATCTTGCTGTGATGGTAAGGTCGTCCATGAACGCTCTAATGGGTAGCATCTGGATTCCGCTTGCAAGGACTGCGCCTCGACATAACTTCTCTGCCGACTTGACAAGAAGGTTCATCGCTGCTGAAAATAAAATCACTGAAATTGTGCAGCCAGTGACAATGCCCACTTCTAGTCTCTGCCAGTTGGTGGTGAATTCTCCGCAGGTGAATTGCATGTTGAATCTGTCAAAGTACTGCCGCAAGAGTTTCTGGAATTGCTCTGGTATGTGGTAGGTCTTTAAAGTCAGCTCCACTAACTTGTGGGGTATCGTTCCATAGGCATTTGTTAGATCAAGCCACAGAATTGCTAGGTCTCCGTGGTTCCTCTTTGCATCCTCGATGATCTTGGAGATTACGCTGGTGTGTTCGAGACAGCCAGATACCCCTGGAATGCCACCTTTTTGAACTGAAGTGTCCATGTAACCGTTGTCCAACATGAAGGTGGTCAACCTCTTTGCCAGAATCCCCAGGAAGAGCTTAGCTTCCACATTGAAGAGGGAGATGGTACGGAATTGCTTAATCCCTGAAGAGTTTTCTTCCTTAGGGATGAAGCATCCC
The DNA here is from genome assembly GCF_033978795.1 of Nerophis ophidion. Taxonomy (NCBI): domain Eukaryota; kingdom Metazoa; phylum Chordata; class Actinopteri; order Syngnathiformes; family Syngnathidae; genus Nerophis; species Nerophis ophidion. The sequence goes on along the minus strand of NC_084625.1, from coordinate 26,191,161 downwards.
TCAGCCACCAGCCATTCATCAGCAAGGAAATTCTTCCTCCATGCCACCGTCAGTAGCTTCCAGAGTCGTTTCCTGAGCCTTTCGCAATGCTTGTAAACACTGTACGAGATGCCATTTGGCCCTGGGGCTGATTTTCCTCTTGCCTTCTTAAGGAAGCTGCTGACTTCCTGCCAGCTTGGTTCCTCCGCCTTAAAAGAAATAGTTGGTTCAGCTGGTTTAATGAGCCTCTCCATCACCTCCAAATTGTCCTCCCTCCTGGGATCGCTGTGGACCTGCCGAAGGTGCTCCTCCACCTCTTTCTTTGTTGCTTTCAACTCTCCTGATCTTTTATCACCCAGGAGTTTCGACAGTTAGTTGAATGGGTTCTTTGTGAAGGCCACCCTTTCCTTCAACCGCCGCTTCCTGTTCCTGCGGTAACACTCAGCTCGTCGCAAGATCTTAATGCGCTCCCTCAGGCCGTTTCGCAATTCTGTGAGAGCTGGTTTCTCGTCTGCTGTTGCTTCACGAAAGGCCTTCTTAAGCCTCCGCAGATCTCCTTTAAGGATTGCTATCTCCTTCAGGCGTCTGTTTTCCTTGGGCTGGATGTTTACTCTGCCTTTTTGTTCTCTCTTTCCGAAGCGATCTGCGCCTATACTCCAGATTATCGAGGACATGGCCTTGAGCTTCTTTCCCACGTCTCCTGCGAGTGCCGCTTCCAGCACCTGGTCGACATCACAGTCAAACATATCCCATTCTTTCTTTTCAGCTGCAGTTGGCCAGTTCACTCGTTCTTACCGAACGTCTCCAGCACAAGTGTTCTGGCCATGCCGCCTGGTGTCCTGAGTGACTTCCCTCTCACTGTGGTGCCCTGCTGCCTCCGTCACACCAGCGATGCTTCTCCTGCCCCCATCTCCATCATGTGCCTGGAGATTCTGGGGACTGTGGTTTGTGTCCTGCCCCAGCCTCTCCTCCGTCTCACCAGGTTTCCCTGTGCGTTGCACATTACTTTCAGGTTGCATCTTGTGCATCTTGGTCTGGTGTATCTTGAGACCTTTCTCATTTTTGCATATCTTCCCACATCTGCATAAATTGCTTAGCTGTTCCGTAGTCGATTGTCTGTCGTTGATGGTCATAACATTGGTCCGGCCAGTGGGTCGATCATCCTCCCCCGCTCTCGCCCGACCCCGGGGGTATCTTTTATT